>NC_056728.1:1307501457-1307681457 GCF_019279795.1 Protopterus annectens | reverse complement strand
CTGGGCATATGGTCTCCAAGTTTACGTTTTTTTTTTTTCATTTTTTTTGGCACTAAACATTTCAAGTGCTGACATTTCAAATGGGGGCCTAGATGGACAGCACCACAGAGGGGATATCACTGAAAGATACTTTTGGTGAATGTTAGGTTTTGTACTTTTCTCCTGTGTTGAGTAACATTGAAGTTGGTAGATATAAACTGGGGATGAAGGAAAAAGGTGATTCTGTTACTTGCTAAAAGTGGCTTTCAGTGATAATTTGTCATATTTTTGTACTTGGGGCAAATATTGATGCATACAGAAGAGAACTGACAATAATATTTTGTAATGTCACTTATTTAAATGATCTAAGTTTAAAAAAAATCTTATTGTATATTGGACATTTCACTCCGTTTTCTTTAGTCAGACTGATAAACTGAACATCCTGTTATATCAGCAAGAATGAAAATAAACACATTTCACAATGCTGTAAAAAGTAAAGAGATATATTATTCCTTATGCAAAAAAAAGCAGTGCAAAAAAAACTTACATACAAAATACACATTCTAAAACGGATTATAAATAAATAAATAAAATATATTTAAATTTGTTAGAGAATGTGTGTAATCTAAAAAAATCCAGTGTTTTACATTTATTCAATCACATAAATATTAGACCTATTGTCACTTATATTTGATGCCAGTAGAATGTTTATCAGATAAGAATGCGTTTCTATAAACTCATTTCATAAAATATCAGGATTTGCAGGCAGAATGACAGCAATGTGGAAGAAAGACCATTCCAGTAGTAGTAGGAGCAACAGAGCACAGAAGTTCTACATTCCTGATCTAACAGTCTTTATTGACAAGGCTAGCTTCTTTTTGTCATGAACGTGAAAAAAACGCCTCGGGGGGGGGGGGGCACAAAGCACAAGTACTATGGAAAATGAGAGGGGATTAGTACCATTTTAAAATATGTAGTACAGTAGGAAACGTAATTGTTTTGACAGCACAGTTTTAGTGTTAAGAACAGAAGCAAAAAGCGTTATGGCACAAATCAGGAGAAGGATCATGGCAATGCTACCACTTAAACAATTTTATCCACCTTCACACTCATAAAAACAAAAAACATTCCGCACAAAAAGGACACAGCTGTGCCACCTTATTCCCACATTTCCCAACATCTCACATTATCACAATTAGCAGGTCTCCATCCCACTGCAGCAGCAGCGACCACAGGAACAGAACGAGGCACTGCATCAACAACAAGGGGGAGGGGCGCAGCTATCTCCGGAGATATGGGTTCAGTTGACAACATTACGTAAGAAGTACAAGGACCACTGGGACCACCTCTGTACCAACTTGTGTATGTTACACAGAGAAAAAAACTACACACTTTCATATAAATTAGTAACGACTACTGATCTGTATTTACTACTATTTACTAACAAAAGATAACGAGTGTCCTCTCCGCCCGAGACAAGTACCTCGCGCAAACTATTCTGTCTTCAACACCAAAAAACAAAGTGGTAAATGAAGCTTAACAGATCACTTATAAAATATGGACATAAACAATCGTAAAGACGTAAAAGAAAACAAGAAGCCAATCAAATAAAGACGCCAGAGCTTGTCACACCTCACACTGTGCAAATACATGCACACACTCTCATCACTTGTAAACTCCTTCAATTGAGTAAAACAAAAAGTCAAACAGCAAGCCCCTTAACAGCTGTCAAAACAAGAGTGCAGTTAATAGTACTAATAAGATATTACGTCAAAATGGACACAATCAATCAAATAAATCATTTCTTATAATCCCCTGCAATAACCAAACAAATAAGATGAGTGCACGTCACAGGAAATTTGCCCTTACCTTACTTAGCTGCTGTAGTCTGAAAAAGTGCCGGCCAGGCCTACGAACACTTCTCCTACAGCTAGCAGTATAATGGTTGCCTCCTCCTGCTCCACCACTGAAGTGTAACAGTATAAAACTCGGCTGTGTACAATTACTTCACTGATACAGAAAATATTCCTATGGCCTGTTAGAGGTACAGAGAGCAGAGTCTACTGGTCAACAGCGGCCTGCATTCAGTAACTTGTTTGTATATGTTTTTCCCTCTCCCTGATTGGATGGCAAAAGGGGAACTCTACACTCAGCAGATATGTATCCAGGTCACAATTACTTTCGCTCTATACATGCCAAGCCTTCAAGAGGTGCAAAACTAACGACAATGTGCCCATTATAAGGAAATCCTCAAAACTCTCTTACATTTTCAAAAAAAAAAAAAAATAGTACACACGATGCCAAAAAAAAAAAAACTTTATGCACTGTTGAGTCTTAGCATTGTGTTTTTTTACCTGACTCCCTCTTACGACACACCCATACTCAGTTGTAAATAAAGTGTGATAGCTGTACATTGTGGCTAACAAATCAATAGTTTGCTAAAAAAAATGTTACTTTAAGAATGAGGAAATTAGTATGGGTGTACGTGTGGGGTCGTATGCAGTGTCCTGTATCCTGACCGCAGCCCAAGCTGTTACATGGACATGAAATAAGGTTTGCCATTTTAATTGCATTGAAGCAGTGCTACAGTAATGGTTTGCAAAATATTTCCTGACTGCAGGGAGTTCAGCATATGAACCCATGTTAACTCAACAAAGAAATATCCTATTTAAAAAAGAGAGGTTTTTTTTTTTCATAAAGAATAAGGACATCAGAGGTACCAGCGCGTACTGGGCAAAAAAAAAAAAAAAAGCCCTGACCCTTAGAAATAAGTTAGCCTGCATAAAGCTGAAGGTGGATAAGTAGGACGGCTAATGTTACAGGTGACATTCGACTTATATATTTTTTAAAGACTTGACGTGGGGAAAGTAAGAAAGATTAAATTTAAAGTACCATTGTTTAATGCATTACAGACATGAATTGTGGCGAACAAATCAATAGTTCGCTAAAAAAATGTTACTTTAAGAATGATGAAATTAGTACGGGTATACACGTGGGGTCGTATGCAGTGTCCTGTATCCTGACTGCAGCCCAAGCTGTTACATGGACATAAAATAAGGTTTGCCGTTTTAATTACATTGAGGCACTGCTACAGTAATGGTTTGCAAAATATTTCCTGAGTGCAGGGAGTTCAGCATAAGAACACATGTTAACTCAACAAAGAAATATCCTGTTTAAAAAAGAAAGGGGGCACTATAACCTCTGTTTCTAGATGCAAACCCTTTAGTAATTAGATGGGCCACTTAGAAGGATTTCCTAACTACTTTGGCAATATGATTGTCAAAGGAGAGATTACTATCTACCTGGGTCCCCAGATCTCTTATTACCTCTTCTGTATTAAGGGGGCTGCCACATATGTGGTAATTCTTGGGTGTTTTGTTTTTCCCAAATGGGATGGCTTTGCATTTTTTGGCATTTAGCTTGAGGCCATGACTTTGACACCAGGAGTCTGTCTCAGTAAGGCCCTTTTGGAGGATGTCCGTGTCAGCCAGAGAGTCAATTATGGCTCCCAGTTTGCAGTCATCGATGAACTTGGTTAGCCATAGTCCTCCTGTCTTTGCCTGTACTTCTGAGAAGTATATGCCGAACAGTAGGGGTCCCAGGACCGAGCCTTGTGGGACACCACTTTTGACTGGTTTAGAGTCTGACCTGGAGCCCGCTATTCTTACCATGTGAGTTCTGTCTATAAGCCAGTTGACAACCCATCTCGCGACGTAGGGGTTTATGTTCAGGCCGGTGAGTTTTTATGTAATACCCGAGTGGGAGATGGTGTCGAAAGCCTTGGCGAGGTTAAGGTAGGCTGTGTGAACAACCTTTCCCTCATCTATGGCTTTGGTGACTGTCTCGAAAAAGTCAACCAGGTTTAGTAGGCATGATCTGCCCTTAACAAAGCCGAAATGGGTCGGGTCAAGTGTTTGGAGGTTCCCAATGTCTTTGTTAATGAGTTCCCTGATGATGCGCTCCATAGCCTTGCAGTCCAGGCTAGTCAGGCTTATGGGGCGATAGTTACCAGAGTCCGTTGTGGCCCCGCCTTTGTGGAGTGGAATAACCATTGCTATGTGCCATTCTATGGGCTCATAGCCTGTGTAGAGGCTGAGATTGAACAGTGTGTTTAGGTGGGGGGTTGGTTTGTTCTGTAGTTCGTGCAAGACATAGCCTGGGACACCATGTGGTCCCATTGACGCTATGTTTTTTGGCTTTTGAAAGGGCTATTTTCACCTGTGCATCTGTGATTTAAGGGACACTACACTTTTCCGGTATTGTTGTTGGCCCTTTTCGGGGTGAGAGGGAGGTGAAGTTTGCACTGAATCTATCTGCCAGGATGTTGGCAATATCAGTAGGTTCAGTATATTTTGTGCTATTTTGCACTAGTTCAGTGCATATCTGCGAGTTGCCACTTAGATTCTTAACGTAGCTAAAGAATGCCTTGTGGTTATTTTTTGAATCATTGGCTATTTTTCTTTTGAAGTTAGCCTTGGATGATTTTATGAGGGACCTCAGTTTCTTACTGATACTGATCAGGGATGTCTTTCCTTCTTGAGATTTGCTTTTTTTCTGAACTAGTTTCCTCCTTCTATTGTATAGCCTGTTTATGGCAGGGGTCCAGCAGACTGGTTTCCTTCTCTTAGAGGAGTGAGTCTTGCTTTTACTAGGGATGGCATGATCCATGCATCATGGCAGGTGCTCATAGAGTGCATTTGTAAAGGTTTCTGCATCTTGAACAGCATTATCCTTTAGGGTGGGGGCTGTGAAACTTACCGCCTCTGTCTTAAGTAAGGTGAAGTTTGCTTTAGAAAAGATTTTTACTGTGGTTTCCTTAGTTGGGGGTGGTGGTGGAGTGTGGCCATCCAGAGTGATTAATTTATGGTCTGATCTAACTAGTGACGGGTTGACCTCCGGTGTGGAACACCTGTCGCCCATGTTTGTGATGACCAGGTCCAGTATGGTTTCACCTCTGGTAGGGGAGTTTACCAGCTGATCCAGGACATTTGAGTTGATGAATTCCAGGAAGCGCTGGGCCTGGGAGTTTGTACTTGAGTAGTTTTCCCAGTTAATGGTAGAGTAATTGAAATCGCCCAATATCAGGGTGTTCGGTAGGACTGTCATGTTTTCCAGTGTCTCCAGAAAGGTGGAGTGGTGGTCCTGTGTCATGGAGGGTGATCTGTAGCAGGCCGCAATTTGCATTGCAGATTTGCCCGATGTTAGTTGCACATGGATGATCTCAGCGGTATCATGCTGTGCCACTAACCTGGAGGTGTAGGTATCCTTGATGAATTTGGATACACCCCCTCCTTTTGTGTTTCGGTCCGTGTTCTGTGGCCGAAAACGTGTGGTGCGACTTGTAGCCCGATAGTGCTGTGGTGCTCTCTGGAGCCTTGAACCTTGGTTTATCAAAAACTTGAAACACGAATTTGAACTAAAAGTTTAATGTGACCAGCATGTAAAAACACTCAAAATCGTAACTATGTAAGGTAAGTTGCAAGTTCAGTTACGATTTCAGCATGTTTTATATGAAGCTCAGCTACAAATAAGCACTACAGTTTAACGCTCTTGTTGAAGGCACTCGGGGTAACAGCTTGGAATTCCTATCGTCTTATGGTGTGCTCGGATGTAAGCACAGAGGTGCCATGAGAAGGTACTCTGGGTTAACGAGTTAATCAAGATAAGGGAGGAAAAAGCAAGAGCAATACTCATTGCCCCAGAATGGCTCAGACAGCATTGGTACCCACTGCTGCGCAGCCTATCTCACCAGCCCCCCTGGCAGCTACCTCTGATACCTCACCTGCTATCCGGGGGGTGGGGGGGTGACAATGCTGCACCCAGACCTTCAGACACTCAGGCTCTCAGCATGGCTTATTCTACCAAAACCAACAAAGAATTTATGGTAAGCAAACAAGTCCTTGACATCATCACAGAAGCCAGAAGGCCCAGCAACAGAAAATCTTGCCCTGGAAAATGAAAAAAATTCTGCTCCTGGAGCCTGTCCAAGGGAGCAGACATACATCTGCCCTCCATTCCTCTTATTCTAGATTATCTTGCTGAACTTCTTAATAAGGGTCTCGCCTTTTCCTCCATAAAGATCCATGCCTCTGTCATCGGCACACTTTGATACAGAACAGCCATTGTTCTCCCACCCTCTTATCAAACAGTTCTTTAGAGGAGCCTCTAATATCAGGCCTCCCAGAAGACAGCCCACCCCAGCCTGGGACCTGAACTATATTTAGAAAAGCTTACTCTGCGTCCCTTCGAGCCTGCAGCATCCTCAGAACTAAAGTACCTCTCTTGGAAGACTGCCTTTCTCCTAGCTATTACTTCAGCCAGGAGAGTGTCAGAGCTTCAAGCCTTAATGGCCATTGAGACATTTATCATCTTCCATGCAGACAGGGTCTCCCTGAGAACCAATCCCTCCTTCATGCCAAAGGTGGTTTCAGATGTTACCCTCAACCAGGCCATCCACCTGCCCACCTTCTTCCCTAACCCTCAGGACAAGGGGAAAGGGTACTACTTTCTTTGGATGTGCACAGGCAACTCAGATTTTATCTGGATCGTGCAAAGACATTCAGAAAAACTGACTAGCTGTTGGTCAGCTTTAAAACAGGGGCACAGGGGAAACCAGTACCCAAACAGATCATTTCCAAATGGATAGCACACTGCATCCAGTTTTGTTACTCCTTGCATGGAAAACCACCCTTTAAGGCCATCCGAACCCATTCCACTAGAGCAACCTTTACTTCCACAGCATTTTGTAGAGGGGTACCCACCGAAGACATCCTGGAAGCTGCCACATGGACTTCAGTCCACACCTTCACCAAACATTACCATCTGAACCTATTCTCAAAAGCTAGGGCTTGGTTTGCCTCTGCAGTTCTGCAGGGCATGATCACCCAATCTTAAGTTACTATTAACCTTCCACCCTTCTCCTCATCTTTGGGAATCTTCCCAATGGTTAGGACTGCAGCAGTGAAACACGAAGAACACAGTACAGTTGTGTACACTTACCGTAAATGTTGATGTTCGAGTGCGTTCACTGCTGCAGTCATGCTTTCCCTCCCTTCTTCCCCCTAATATCTGCTTTCCTTAGAGAGAGGCATATTTCTATGGCGGTCTCTGACCCCAGGTCTACTAATAATTATTAACATTTGACTTCTTTGGTTGGTTAAGGCAAGAAAAACAGAGGTAATGGCATTGCCTGCACTCCTTTATAGCACGGACGACCTGATGTCACCCAGCAAGTGACAGCAGCCGACGCACAAAACCTTGACTCTGGTATTCGGACCGACTGAGGGCTACCACAGCATGGATAAAAACCAATGGTTAGGACTGCAGCAGTGAACACACTCGAACATCTACATTTATGGTGAGTGTACACAACTGTACTTTTCTCAGCAAACCATTTCTTCTTGGATTTCTAAAGCTATTTCATTTTATTCTTTTCATGGTAAGAGCCATCCTTATTCTGCTAAGGTACATTCTACTAGAACTGTGGCTTATTCTTCTGCCTTTTTAAGGGTTTGGATATTAATTCCATTCTTCCATTCTTGAGGCAGCTGTCTAGACTTCTGTGCATACCTTTACCAAGCACTATAAGTTGGATGTGATCTCTAGGGCCAGAGCTGGGTTTGGTAGGGCCATTCTTCATAGCTTCCTGCAGGGTTCTGCTGGCCCTTCCTTCTCCCAATTTTCTTCTGAACTGTTGCACTCTCCCTATTGTAAAGAATACTCTAGTAGTGATATGAAAGGAATAGTACAGTTGTGTAAAATCTTACCATAACAGTAGATGTCCTTCTGTTCTCTGTTGCAGTATTTGCTCCTTTCCTCCCTCCTCCCCCTAGTCCTTTTTCCTTCTGGATGTGCTTGTTACCTACTAGTATCCGTGGACTGTCATTCCTACTGGAGCTTTTCAGTTCTGAGGGTGGTACTTCTGGATGTCACCTTTATGCCTGATGCCATGCACTGGGAGCATACGTGTGATATACGGCATACCCATTACAACCTAAAGGGTTTTGTATACTGGCTGGACATTGGGCTGCCCTTGACAGGTATTCCTATTGTAAAGAACAGTGAAGAAAAGGATATCTACAGTTATGGTAAGATCTTACACAACTGTACTTTGCTATTTCAGCAGTGCCAGACAGCATTAATCACGTTTATTTTACAGTTGTTTACAAGTACGTAACTAAATTGCTACTACAGTTCAGTTTCTTATGTAGACTCCTGTGGTAAGTAGGGAGCTTATGAACAACAAACCAACAGTGAAGAATAAAGGGCTGTTATTGCATTGCCTTCATTGTCTTCTTTCACCTTGTGCATGTCATGAAGCACAGTGCAACTTTCACTTGCAGGAGATCTGCCTTAAAGTGAATGAATCTCCACTTACTGTCTCTGAGGTGACAGTACACACTCACTGTGAGAGAGTCTGGTGAAGCTGATCGTACTGTTTTGCTCATTGTACCTCATGTACTGCTATTTATCATTCACTTGGAGGAGATAACTTAAAAGATTTTAGTCACCAGTTACTATCTCCAGTGTGGGGGGATAAATGCAGATCGCTTCACACACCTTCCCTCTGCAGGTGTGAGTAAGCCCTGTGAAGCTGCAGGCACTGTTTTCGTAGTGTATCACATATCACTTAAGATGAGAGCTGCATTAAAATGACTGGGTTTCTGGATTCCCAGTTGGGGGCTGCCAAATTGTTTCACCCACGTGGGTGAAGTACTGCTGAGAGATGAGTTCAGTATTTGTTTGTCAAAGTTTTACCAGTTAGTTGTGAATGAATCAAAAGTTTTGGCAGGAGATGATGTGGTAGTTTGAGCTTCATCCTATTATTCTGGGTATTGAGTACTTTAGTTTCCCGATTTTATGCATTTTGATGCTTAGGAAATTATTTGACCAGACTAATATTTTTCACTTTACCAGTGAAAAAAACTTCTGCTTAGTTGATCTCACTTAATAAACAGTTACTTTTTTTACTCATTTATCAGATGCCATATAGTATAAAATGAATCGGATGACTGAAATATGCAATATACAGAACTGCATTTAGTCGTTCATTGTATGTTTGAAGCTTTTACACATAGACCAGCTAACGTCACTCTTCTACAGGACGTGTGCCATTTTGAAATGATTAGTAGTACTAGTATAATTGTAATTGGACTATTCTGACCTTGAATATGCAATCTCAATCAAAGTTTAAAATACGGTATACAGTTAGCATAGCCTAGAGGTGTAGTAAAAGTGTAGAGTATGAGATTAGCAGCTAAGCATACCAGGTTTTACATTTTTCATGTCTACTAGGTAAGCAGCAGTAAAAGTAGTAACTAATCAGCACATACCGTTATTAACTTGCTCCTTTACTAAAATACATGCAGTTTGTGTGTGTCTATATGGATGTTTGTAGTTGAGCGTGGGGATCCTCTGTTTATGCTTGAACTGATCACAGATTTGAGGGATTCCCACCAGAAGGTAGTTGTCATACCTTAAGAATCTAGAAATCAGTTCACAGTCTACGACAAGGACTGTACTGAAAAAACTGGCGGAAGATCCTATCAGAATCTGGCAGCCTAGAAGCTAAAAGGTTCCTCAAAATATTTTCTGAAAAATCTACTTTCAGTTTTAAATAGTTTGGACTTTATGATGTCAGTTTAGACTCTTATGTGTAATTTGCCCTAGAATTATAAAAGCTTTTAAGAACAAGCTTTGAAAAGTGTGTAGTCAGGTTCAGGCAGTCCAGAAATTAAGTATGCATTTGTGTAGTGTCATATGCCACCAGTGCAGCTTTTGTAAAGTCCTTTACATAAAAGAGGGAAGTTTTTTTTTTTTTTTTTTGGAGTTGCACTTGTTTTGCACCTATCCTCCCAGTACCTGGCTTGACTGTATGGTTACTACTCAGTTTTTTTGAATACCTTGCCCAATACTGATCTGTTTAGTCTCATTAACATGGGTGACAGGATAGCAAGGAGTTATGCTATCATATTGCTGCTGGGGTTACACTTTTTTAACCTGCTAAGGTATCCTGTCACAACCACCCCCTTGAAGTCTTACTTGACTTTGTCTCATGTGAATAAGTGCATCAGATAGTTTAAGCCTTTTGAGAAGTCCCAACTTATGGTGCATAGCCAGGGCGTCAGATCACACTAGATCTTCAGTCAAGCTGGTCAAGAAAGAGAAGAAGAAAAAGTAAAGTGACCTACTGTGTGCTCTGTTTTGGTTTTGAGAAGGTATTGAAGTCTCTTCTGCTCTGCTAATGCCTTGGAGCTTGAATTGGAAGATGGTTGGCTGTGCAGTACCAAAGAAATTTAAGCTTGGCCCCATGCATAGGTGCATTGGAGGGACCATGCATGGTGATATTCTTCTTTATGACACCATTGTCATTGCCACAGTGGAGGACTTGAGGAGGAAAAGGTCCTTGTGACATTGCTGCAATGTCCTTACCATGGAAAGGGTTAGGTTTACATAGGGTGTGATTCATGAGGCAAAAGGACCTTTAAAACTTATGGCAAGAGCATAACAGAACACAACTAACCAGACTAAAAAGTAACACTCTGGGAGATGAGAAGAATCGCAGACACACAACAAACAGCACAGTTGAAGCAGCAAACAGTTTTTAATAAATCCAGTTGAGTGCTTTTGTCCTACTGTTTGCTGCTTCAACTGTGCCATATTGTCTCTCAGAGCATTACTTCTGAGTTTGGTTGGACTTTTGCTTGGCAGAGGATAAATGAAGGTGCCAGAAAATCAATGGGCAAGCATCCAGAAAAGTCACAAAACACATGGTTAGCAGAGGAATCAAAACTTCCTTCAGAACAATTTTTTGTAACTTAATTTCTGTACTTTCAATAAATGTTTTTAAGTAATGGATTGATGATATATTGTAGTGTTTCTTGCACCTTTTCTTATAAAAAGAGGTAGGATGAGGAATGCAATATCTTGCGTGTATGTATGTATTTATTTGTTTGAGTGGGTTAGTGTTATTGGGCAGAATGCATATTTAGTGGAGGACAGAAAGGGGAAAAACTGTGTAAACAAAAATATAAATTAGTCTGAAACTAATAATACCATGTCTCAGACACTGAGGTCACTTTCACATCAGAAGGTGCGTTAGTGTTATCAGTCTGGGAGAACATGCATGCATCTCTCAAAGCAATGTCCTGCAGAGCAGTCATTCCACAGGCCTTGGCAAAGACCATCTCTAAAGACAGAAGCTACAAAAATATCTCACTGTGTTTGGAGGCACTGAAACTTGAGAAACAGATAGCATATGAAGGAATGTCCTCATTTTCTTTCCATTTCCCTCCATAGTGCTTATAAGGAAGATTTTGCCTCAGAGGCAAACTCCTGGAGGCCTTGGCCAATGTCATAGTAGTGTGATATCCATAGGTCTCCATTTGCTCTCTCATCGGGAAGTATAGCAAGTTAAGGAGGGGGAGAGCGCCTAGTAGGGGGATGAGAAAGAGAGTAAGGGATGTACAATAGGATGTTTCCCAGACCCAGGCTGCCAAGAAAAGATCCAAAGGGAAAGGAGGGAGTGTAGACTGCAACAGTTAATGCACTTGAATATGTACATTTATGTTAAGTTGTCAGTCTGTTGGCTGGCCTGCTTCCAGAAGAAAGATAAGCAACCACAGCATAATTTTCTTGCCTTATAATATTTTTCAGTACTGTTTCATCTTATCTGATAATGACTGAATCTTTTGTAAAGATTAATAGTGTGAACTGTGGGAAAGAATTTCCCCATAAATGTTACTATCCCCACTGTCTCTCTTTCCTTGTCCCAGGAGATGATATGGACGCCTGACCACATTGTGTCAAGTTTCACCCCAAGGAGAATTCGGAGAAGAACAGAAGCTCTCTAGGAGTTTGTGACTCTTAAGAAGGTGTGCATCTGGTTTCACACTACTATGGCATTGGCCATGGCCTCCAGGAGTTTGCCTCTGAAGCAAAATATAAGCACTATGGAGGGAAATGGAGAGAAAATGAAGACATTCCTTCATATGCTATCTGTTTCTCAAGTTTCAATGTCTCCAAACAGTGAGATATTTTTGTAGCTTCTGTCTTTAGAGATGGTCTTTGTCAAGGCCTGTGGAATGACTGCTCTGCAGGATATTGCTTTGAAAGCTGCATGCATGTTCTCCCAGACTGATAACACTAACACACCTTCTGATGTGAAAATGATCTCAGTGTCTGAGACATGGTACTATTAGTTTCAGATGTGAGGGCAGAGCCCCCATTGTTTGTTAGAAAGGAAGAATGCAGGAACCAAGTGGAGGTTTTGGTCACCTGCCCATTTTGAGTCTTCTAAGGTGATATATACTGAGTTACAATGACCTAAATCATCAAAAACCAAACTGATGCACAGCAGCTTGCCTAGGTCGAGCCTCCAACTTAAATAAACCTTATCCACTTCCCAGGTTTCTTCTCAGCAACTCTTCCAGTTGACTCAGGATTTCATGTGCTACATCAACTCCAAGCAGCAAGCTTTGGAAATAACCTGAAGTGTCAGGGCTCCCTTCTGTGAAAAGAAGGGTGGTACCTCCCTTGGAGGATTCAGACACCCCAGACTCCAAGGCAGATTAATTAGTTTATGTTAGCTAGATGTTCTTCGTGTTTCACTGTTGCAGTCATATCCTTTGTAAAGTGAAAGAGTTCTGGTGGGAGTCAGAAATGTATAGAGAGACCCAGCTTAGATGCAGAGTTTTTATGGGCCTGCCTGAACTCAGGGGACTTAACTATTCCTACAGTTTTGAATATCCAGGAAGATATGATTGTTAATACATCAGTGAAACCAGATTCCCTCTTCCCTGTTCCTAGGAAGCCTAAATGCATTTACAGTCCCATGGATTTCAGTACATTATAGTGTAATAACTGTCTGATCCAGCAGTGGTGTCTGTGGATTCCAGCAAATAATCCTCTATGGCTTCATCTAGGAACCCTGTTCCCAATGACGGGGAAATTAGAATAGTTGACATATTTAAGGGAAAAAATTTACACTTCTGCTACCCTGACTTTCAGATCCGTGAACTGCAAGGCTTACCTGCATGCAGTTCCTTAAGAAGAAGATAAATGATCAAGGTGGAAAGCAGAGGATGTTTTTAGCTGTGTGACATTTCAATCCAAGTTGCCAAGTAAACTACCCTGAGTTTTTGTCAATTTTTATTTTGATCTTATCACCCTTCCTCCATTAACCTTCTCTTGTAGTTTTTGGGTTTCTCTCCTTTAGCCTGACCATTTTCTTTTAGACTTTCCTACCTTAAAGGGTAATCTTTTAAGTACCGTTGTTAGTACCCTTTCTTCTTCTCCTGCTGCTTTTTCCTACCCCGTACAAGGTATTTGTTCAGTACCATTGTTGGTACCTTAACCTTTCTACCTAATTAAAAAAAAAAGTTACTTTCCTTTCCCTGCATCAACAAGATATCTGACAAGCCTATGGGCTTCAACAAACTCACTTCCTATGGAAATAAGATCCCCAGTTCTGATGCCCACAGAGAGTGTGTTTACTGCCTGGGTGCTGCTCATTTGGACACCCAGTGCCCTATTTGTGCGGGTTTAATTCTAGGGCGTTGAGTGATAGAAGAAATTAGTCTTGAGGGGTCTGTTGTTTTTTTCCACTTCTTCATTGTATGCTGGGGCTCAACCCCCCAATAAGAAGTCTGATAAAAGGAAGCTTGACTGTCCTCCGAAGGAGACTGCAGGAAGAGTTCCCGTGAAAGAGGATTACTGGCCTCAAACAAATGCACTACACTGGCCGCCTCAAAAAACTCCAGCTTTACTCCATAGTATATCGCCTACTCCGAGGTGATCTCTGCCTAACATATAAAGCTATGTCAAACCCAGAGCTTTTGGACATGCTACACCTAAAGAAATCCCAATCCCTCCGAGCTACACGCTCTAGGGACCTAAACCTTGTCACCACAATAAACAGGACACACTGAAGGGATAGATTCCTGTCCCAGAGACTTCCTGTAGTGTGGAACAAGCTACCCATCTATGTCAAGCAAAGTTCTTCATTAGCACTCTTCAACAAAAATCTTAATGAGTGGATGGGAAATAGGAAATACACCCCGGGACTCACTTCTGTGTCTCTGCTGGACAGTGGCATAGAAAAATAACCTTCTTGGGTGGCGTAAGCTATGGAACCTTGCTGGCTAGGCTTACATAGGCCCTTGGGCCAATAGCCTAGTACCCTACCTATGAACCTTCTCCCAGACAGGCTGCGACAATCAACCCTCTGATCAAAATATCGAAACAGTTGGATGTAACCTTCTTAGATCCTAGCTCATCCAAGGCTGTCACCTCGGACCTGGTCTCCATGCTTCACTCTGGAGTCGATATCTCCTCTGCTCCATTCCTCTTTCCTGCAGGAAATGCCCAGGAGTTTCTCCAGACCATCTTCAACCAACACTTCCCTTAGGTCCTCCAGGAGTCTGTCTGAAGCAGAGGTGGATAGAATGACGAGGAAGTTCCTCAAACCTCAATTAGAGTTTGGGAGTGATACCGGCTGCGTCTTCCGTTGGACCTATGAGCCTGCCCTTCACCCAGCCTCAAGTGATATCTCCTTCTCTAATTCAACCTGTGGATTTGTAGCTCTTGTGTCCGTGACCTCCAAGAGTGTCTTCATCTGATCCAAAGACAGGTTGCTCTTCCAGTCCGACCAGGTTCATGAGTCACCCAATTCTGAACCTTTTGGAGCTGAAGTGTCAGCTCCACGAAGGGGGGGGGGGGTTTAGAGTCAACAATGAAGCTGTTCGTCATCTTTGCCCATTGGAGCCTTCGGACTGGACAGCTGGGGTCTGACTTCCTTCTCATGACATGGGCCTTTGAGGATTCAGGACACAGCATCACAGTTTGCCTCAGTTCCAGTGAGTCTGGCTGCTGTTTTCTCTGGACCTTCTGCCTTTGAGGTAGTGGAGAGGGCCTTTTCTTTACCAAGAGAGAGAAGACATCCTTACACCCCTCAAATCCTGTTTGTGTTTCACCACTGAGTATGAGCTCTGAGCCTCTCAGATCTATACCACTGGGACAGCCTTACTCAAAAAAAGCCTTCAGTCAGGCTTTCCTGAGGAGTCCCCTTTCACTTCTGATACCTTATCAGACCATCTCACTGAAGAGGTCCCTGGGAACAGAACGTGTAAAAGGATACACCTAGAGATGGTCATGGTTTTCTGAGACCCCTTCCCAGGAGGAATCTGTGTTTGTGGAGGCTTTCAGGTCTGGTCGAGCTATGTCTTGGGTGGTCCCACTGGCTGATTAGTTGATAGACCTAGCCTCACTCAGTGCATTTATTAGCAGCCACGTACCATGCAGCCTATCCCCAGGTGACTAGTGAGCATAATAGAGCAAGTGAGTCCCCTGTAGATGCCATGCTTATGGCAGCATCCACTAAAAAAGAGCATGCCAAGCACAGCTCATCTGTCCATCCCCTTAACAGGGAGTCTAGGGCCTTGGACAGATTTGGCAAATACATTTATGCCTCAGTTATTCTTGGCCTTTGGTTGCTAAATTATCTGGCACACCTTACCAGGTTACAAAGAGATTTTACCAAAGAACTCTCCAGATCTCTTTCTAGGTCCATGTCTATGGGAAACCAAAAGAAAACTTTTTCACAACTGGCCACTCTTCAGTTCCATTTCCAATGCATCCATGAGCTGTCTGACACTGCTGAGAGTACCTCAAGGTTGGTGGATTCGGGCATAGTAACTAGGAGTCATGCTTTGTTGTGCCTGTGCGATTTTGCGTAGCTCTTCAAGTCTTCATTCATCAGTGCTGCATTTGATTTATCATCCTTATTTTCCCCAAATGAAGGAAACACTCTCCAGGAGTGAGCAAGATGGAAAGACTTTGTCTGCTGTTGGGTTCCGTTTTTCTAGCTCTCAGAGATCCTTCTCTCAGAATTAACAAGGTGAAGATGTGGTTTCACAAGTCCTATGGGCCTTTCCAAGACTATTGAGGAGTCTATTCTTCCCGGGGCAGAGAGGGAAAACTAAATTAAGACCCCGCTCTCATGGTAGAGGTGGCCTGCAGAACCAGGGTTTCAGGAATATATTCTGGGATAAACCCTACCAGCGCTCCTGAAAGGTTGCCCAGATGCTGTACTCTGGAGGCAGTCAGGTGACACTTGTGTGCGCACCCAGGAGCCAGGGCTTCTATCATAAGAGAAACTTAATGTGCAGAGGATTATATCCGCATGTTACTTCATACCATTTTCCCAAATCCACTCTATAAAAATGAAAGATTCCTAATGTTCCACCCAGTCAGAGGAATGCAGCAAACCTGGAAATAGAAAAGCTGCTAGAAAAAAGTGACATCCAAAAAGTCTCACCAGACCAGTTGAGATCCTGAACCTACTCAGGATACTTTAGTACCCAAAAAGGGGACTTGAGACCCATCCTGGATCTCAGCAAACTAAACCAGTATGTGAAATGTTCAGAGTTCCGGATAGTCACGATTCAGTCCATTTTGCCACTGCTGCAAAAAGGTGATTGGATGTTTTCAATAGATATTCAGGATGCATACTGTCACATCAAAATGAACAGGCACTCCAGAAGATATTTGCGCTTCCAGCTGGGAGCCATTCATTACCGGTTTAGAGTACTGCCCTTTGGCCTCACCACAGGGTATTTACCAAATACATGGCAGTGGTAGCACCTCACCTGAGACTGCTGGGATTCCAGGTGTTTCTGTATCTAGATGATTGACTTCTGACTGCCCTGACCAGGCATCTACTTTTATAAGCAAGAGACTACTTGCTGCAGTTATGTCAACATCTGGACATCACAGTCAACTACAACAAGTCACGATTCACACCTACACAGAATCTGGAGTTCATAGGTGTTCATCTAGACACACTCAATCAGATAGCATCACTTCCTCCAACAAGAGTGCAAACCCTCAGATCCCAAGTCATAGAAGTGATCTTACATTCTTTTCCTTCAGCACAACTAGTCTTGTAAGTCTTAGGGTCCATGGCAGCAACAATAACTCTGGTTCTCTTAGCTGGATTTCATATGTGAATTCTGCAGTGGACTCTTTCAGTACAGTGGTCTATTCTTCAGCAGCTCTTTTACACTCCAGTCAGGATCACATAGTTGTGCAGGGAACACCTTATTTGGTGGGTCCATTCAAAGTTTTTCAGGGCCGTCCATGTATTTTCCCTCTACTGGTAGCCACAGTGACCATGGATGCCTCCCATTTGGGGTAGGGGCATTTCTTGGAAAGGACAGTCTTAATGTATGTGGTCCCCAGAAGAGGCCAATTTGCACATCAGTGTTTTGGAAAAGAGAGCTTTCCTCCTAACATTCCAGGCCTTTCAAGACATTCTCTCTTGGATGATAGCAATTCAAATGGATAGTGTGCCTATAGTCTAGTACGTCAAGGGGAACCAGATCTTATCCACTTTGTCAAGAGACAATGAGAATGTGGCAATGGGCGATCTCTTCTGGCTGCCTTTTAATAATTTGCATACTGTGGAAAGCAAACATGCTTGCAGACAACTAAGTAGGTCCATTCTGATACCTCATGAGTTGGCTCTCAATTTCAAAGTGGCGGAAAGGATTTTCCATCTATGAGGTCAGCCATGCTGCAGTCATCTTGCTTCTCCCAACAACTCCAAGTGTAGCCAGTTCTTCTCACTGATCCCTCCATCAGAGGAGTCACCGAGAGATGCTGTATTCCACAAATGGCCCTCCGGTCTCCTCTATGCTTATATCCTGTTAATTGTAATTTCCAATTTTCTACAGAAAGCATTTCGGTTGAAGAGCACAGTTATCCTCATTGTACATTTTTGACCTCGTCAAGTTTGGTTTCCCTTCCAGTGGCCTCATCTCATGTAACCCGCCTTGGATATTGGACCCAAACCCATACTTCGTCTCTCACCTGTCAGGAACAAAACATCTGGATAGCAATGTCTTCAAATTGACTGCATGATATCTCCCCTTCCAGTGATGGCTAGACAGTCCAGGCTTTCTCCCCAGATGGCCACATTCTCTTATCTTCTCAAAAGGTCTTTGCTAGGAAAATTTACAAAAGTAAATGGAAGAGATTTTCAGTCTGGGCCCTCTAGAGAGACATGGCTCCTTCCTCTGCCCAAGTCTTCACAGTCCTTGAATTCCTACACTCCCATTTTTGACAGCAGGGTGAGTTATTCAACTATCAAGGTTCATTTGGCAGCTATTCAGGTGAAAATTACTCCTATTTGGCTTATTCAAAGATGTGCAAAGATTTTCTTAACGCCACCTTTCTACTCAGGCAACCAGTCAAGGATTGTACTCCTGCTTAGGATTTGACTATCGTGCTACAAGCTCAACTCAACCTCCATTTGAACCAAAGGCAAAGATAGACCTTAAATTCCTGTCCTGAAAATTATTTTTCTGATTATTGTCACTACTGCTAGGTGAGTATCCAAGCTCTATGCCCTTTCCTCCAGATCTCCCTGTTTGATTTTTCAGAAAGATAGGGTTTCCCTATGCACAAACCTATGTTTTTTTCCCTATGGTGGTGTCTGAATCCCACATTAATTAGATTATCAATTTGTCTGTATTCTTCCCCAAATTATCAAACAAGGGTGAAAATGTACTACATCTTTTGGATATGTACAACAGCTTAGATTTTATCTTCACAGATGCAAGAATTTCAGGAAGACTGACCAGTTACTTGCATCTTTTTCCAAGAAGAAATTGGAAAAAGCGGTGTCTAAAGTGACTCTAGAGAAATGGTTGATGGATTGTATATCCTTTGTTTGCAAAGAAAGAGGGATAGCCTTGTATTTAGTATTCTTTACATATGGGTTGTCTTCCACGGACCCGACATCCAGCCAGTATAAAACAGCTTTTAGCTACTGCAAGTAAATGGGACGTCACACGTGTATTCTGATGTCAGCCGTAAAGGGACTTCCACTTGTACAATCTTCATAACTTTTCTGCCGCTGTTCAGAAGGTTGACTCCTACATTGGTCTGCAGTCAGGTTCCTTGTGTTGCTTCCAGCTTCAGATAAGTACCCCACTGGGGATTTATTTCTTTGCTACTGCCTTTTGTTGTTAGTCATGCATGAAGGGCAAGTGCACGTGTGGAAGGCAGGTTCCGCATAAAGACAGCCATGACCTTTCTTTTCTGCTTAGGACCTAGTCACAACTATTGATCCTGTTCCATTTGTCAGGACTTTGTTCCTAAGACTTTGCATAGCTGACTTCCAGCTTTAAATCTCTACTTGGAGAATCAGTGGCTTAAAGGTCTGGCTAAAGACGTTATGGAGAGTTCAGGGGGTCCTTCAGCTGAGCCAAATTTGAAGAGGAAGGTTAGCAAAGCTAGACCTGAATCCTCTTCAGCTGCACCCTTTACCGCAGACGTATCCCTTGAGGTCACCGAAAACCCGGTGGTACGTTAGAAGGTCGGTCTAATTCCTCTGTGGGTGCTGTTTGGATGCCACTAAGGAATCTGATCTCGGCACATCCTCAGAGGCCGTGCAAGCATCTGTTTCGGGTGGAATGGAGTAACCGCAGCTTGCTATGCTTGAGGACCCTGGAGACATTCCTACCGCTACTGCTAGGATTGTTCCACACTGCTCCAGACATTAGGCCTAGATCGAGTTCTTCTAATTGTCCTCATACACAAATGCATGTAAAGAAAAAACAAAAAAAGAGACATTCTCATGTTCCTTCAGCTCCTCAGACTGACTGGGATGCTTTTTCGCAGGGTGTTATCAAGGCTTTAATGGCTCTGAAGCCTTCCTCGGCTGTCCCTCTTCCTTCTTTTACTTCTTCCCCTATTCAAGGAGTTGTGACTCAGGTTCTTTCTACAGATAGTGATGACTCTTCCTCTGATGAAGTCTCATGTTCCACTCAAATTACACCTTGTTTAGCGTATGATTCTCCAGTGGAGGAATCTAATGGGAGGATCCCCCTGTGGAAGAGATGTTCTTTGGTGAAACCATTTGCAGAAAGCTTTCTTGGACCATTTTGCCTCCTCTTCTAAGACTCCATATTCTCAGGCTCCTGCCCCCAAGAGGTCAAATAGATATTACAAGTTGCCTGATGATTGTAAGTTTCCCTGTGTGTCCCCTCTGCTAATCCAGCAAATGTTCTCCGTGTTTCACTGTTGCAGTCATCACATTTGGGTTATCTGCCTGCAGTAGCCCTCAGTCGGTCTGATCGTCAAAGTCTTGAGTCCTGCATCAGTTGCTGTCTCATCTTCCATGACCTCAGGTAGTCAGGGGTATAAAGCATGCAGCCGATGCCAATACATCAGTCTTTCTTGCCATGCGGTGACCAAAGTAGAAGCAGTTCGCAAGTGCCAGTCGGCCGACTCCTGAAATTTTTGTTTTCGAGTTTCAGAACCAAAGTCTTCAGCTAAAGCTAAGTACCCCGTTGAGGAAACTTTTTCTTGCTCTAAACCGATGTCAGTAAAAGTCAATATTTGTATTTCTTGTGGAAAGCAAATACCTCATAAAGATTTTCATTCGTACTGTACTCCTTGCCTAGGCCCTGACCACGACGTACCTCGCTGTTGGTTTTGAGCCTTCTTTAAACAACGAACTATTCATCATCTGTATATTTACGCTTCTAAATATTTTGGTACTCAGTTCAATTATCCAGATATGTTTTCGGTAAGCCATCCGACTACTGACATTCCAAAAAAATGCAAAGATAAAGACAGAGACAGGCCGCCAAGGTCCAAAACTGCCGACAACGTCTTCTCCTAAGCTAGTCACCAGTTCGCAGGTACTCAGACGCTTTCGCAGCCCCTGATACCCGCTACTTCAGATTCGCAGGCCACTACTAAGACCCATTCGGAGTCCGGTATGCCGCGAGATGCTTCAACTGTGGAACCTGCGGATGTTTCTACCTTGGATGGGTCTGGAGCCGCTGTGCAGGTACTGGCTTCTGAGGGTGTATTCAGGCCTACTGACCTGCTTATTAAACCAACGCCATCTTCTTCTTCAAGGCCTAAAACTCAAACCATGCCTAAAAAAACGATGTCCAGACCGCATGGTCAGGCCTCTATGCCTAAAAAAACAAATTATAAGAATGGCTGAAGACCTTATTACTTTAATCAGGGGAAGCCAACCTTCCCCCTCTAAGACACCTAGGACTGACTTTGCTTATGATACTTCTGATCAGGATTCTGAAATTTCTGTTTCCTCTGATGACCAGGATTTACCCTTATCTACCTATGAGGATTCTGATGCAGAGGACTCTATTCCCTCTGCTTCCCCTCCAGAGGATTTCTCTTTTGGTGAAAACTTGCATACCCTTAGGGAGCATTTTCGCTGAGAAAGCCAGGATTATTCCGATTCTAAAAAGAGGCTTAGGGATTTCTTACTTCTGCCCCAGCACAGGGCTTTAGCTATCCCCCCTGTACTAGACATTGCTGATGATGCCTTTTCGGAATCTAGCTTGGCCCCTGACTCTTTACCTCCTGCTCCCAGAAAACCTGATAGATATTACAGGGTTCCTGACTCTCACAAGTTCCTTTTTAAAAATCCTACTGTGGATCCTGAGACTATTTCACAGGGACCCAAGTGCATTAAGGCTAGTACTGCCAAAAATCCTACCCCTTCTGATAGAGATTCCAGGGCTCTGGATAGATGGGGTAAGAAGAGATACACTTCTGCAACCTTGGCTATTAGGGCTTCAACCTACCAGTTTCATATGTTATAAAGTATCAACAGCATATTATTGGATTGCTTAAACAGAAAATGATGTTGATTCCTGACTGTGCTGAAAATAAGGATTTACAGGATTTAATGCATTCTGCTGAACAAGTTGGAAAACATGCTTTGCAATGTGGTTTTGATTCACTAGAGGCATCTTGCAGGGCTGCTGTCACTGGGTCTGTACTTAGAAGGCATGCTTGGCTTAAGGAGCAATCTTTGCCAGATAATGTAAAAGCTAAATTGCTGGATGCTCCCTTAAATCAGGAACACCTGTTTGGCAACAGAGCAGAAGAAGTACTTAAAAAGATGGAGGAAAAGCTAAATCTATGCAAACTGTTAAAGATTTCCTACAAGTATAGCCTCCAATATTTAGTAGGCATTGGCCCTCTAAGAATTGGTCCTTTCCTGCCTCTTCCAGGCCTTCTCAGCCCAAACCCAGAACCAGCAGAACACCCAGGCTTCAGTCTCAGGGTACTCACAGGACTAAGCAATGGGGGGGCTCACACTTCTTAATCAAGGAGTAGTAAGACTCCCCCGTATGGTAAACTGTTTCAATGACTTAACTTTAAAACTTCCAGGCCCTTCTCAACTGAGTGCTCCTTTAGGAGGAAAGATTGCTCTGCAGGCAAAAAACTGGGAACTCATTACCCGGGACAAATGGGTTTTAAATATAATTTCCCAAGGATACAGATTTCACTTCCACACATTACCAATCCCAAACGGTTGGCCAGATCTACCCCCAAATCAGTGGGCAGAGGCTCAAAAGCAAGTACTGTCTCTCTTAAGCATAAGGGCTATTCAAACTGTACCAGAAGAGGAAAGGGGACAAGGTTTGTACTCAAGACTTTTCCTGGTACCCAGAAAAGACAACTCATGGCGTCCTATCCTGGACCTTTCTATCCTAAACACCTTTTTTGGTGATCCCAAAATTCAAGATGCTAACCATTCACCAGTTGCTTCCTATGCTAGGCAAGGATTCCTGGTTGGCAACACTGGATCTAAAGGAAGCCTACCTGCACATCCCAATCAGGGAATCTTGCAGAAGATACCCACGCTTCAAAGCAGGCTACATGCATTATCAGTTCTCTGCACTGCCCCTTGGCTTATCTACTGTGCCAAGGGTATTCACAAAGTGCCTAGCTCCAGTCATTGCTTTTTGCAGGCAAAGAAATAGTCAAATATAGCCATACCTGGACGATTGTCTAATTCAGGCAAAAAGCCAGGACATACTTTTGAATCATTTGTACAAAAGGGTGCTAACTTGTCTGGGGTACACCATAAACAAAAAGAAATCACATGTTGTACCATGTCAACAAATTATATTCCTGGGAGCAAGCTTGAACACAACTTCCCAGATGGCTTTCCTCATGCCAGAGAAACAAATTCATTTGACAACTTACTTCAAACTAATGTCAACAAAAACCCTGCTTATCTGCAAGGCAAATACTGCAAGCCTTGGGGTTCATGGCCTCCTGCATTCTCCTAATTCCATATGCAAGACTGCATATGAGAAAACTACAATGGTATCTAAAAAGCATATGGTGTCAGCATTCTCAGGATCTAGAAGCAATGATTCCTATCATACCTTATCTGCAGTTAGAATTACTTTGGTGGGCAGAGGCCTGCCACCAAAACAAGGGACTACCATTCACTCTACCCCTGTGCCGCCCAAACCCTAAACAGATGCATCAAACTATGCATGGAGGGCTCACCTGGCAGGGCTGCCGCCTAAACCCTAACAACAGATGCATCAGACTATGCATGGGGGGGCTCACCTGGCAGGGCTGTCGCCCAAACCCTAACAATAGATGCATCAGACTATGCATGGGGGGCTCACCTGGCAGGGAAGTGCATTCAGAGCACATGCATTCAGGGCACATGGAACCCAAGTCAAATGCACCTGCATATCAATCAAAAAGAAATGTTAGCTGTACAGAATGCTCTGACAGCCTTCAAGGACCACATTCTTCCAGGACAATTAATGGTAAAGACTGACAACACCACTGTTATGTGGTACATAAACAAGCAGGGGGGTACCCATTCATACCCCCTCTGCAGACTAGCCACGGCTCTGTGGAACACATCCTTAAGCTACCAAGTGCATCTACAGGCTCATTTCCTGCCTGGAAAGCTAAATACACTGGCAGACGAAGTAAGCAGAAATCTCTTGGACCCACATGAGTGGAAACTGGAGCCAAAGGCTTTCAACATGTTGATAAACAAATGGGGGAGCCCAGATATAGACCTGTTTGCCTCCCCCCCAGAACTACCATTTGGACAAATTCTGCACAAGGGCTTCCCACAAACCAGCTTGGAAAGTGGATGCCCTGTCCTTCAGCTGGAAAAATCGTATCAGTTTATGCTTTTCCTCCTCTGCTTCTCTTTTCCAAAGTACTGCTAAAGATCAAACGGGACAAACCAAGGACGATACTGATTGCACCAGACTGGCCATGCCAACACTGGTACTTCCTCTTACGCAGTGTGTCACTGCTGGCTCCATGGCACCTGCCTCAGACCCCTACCCTGCTGTCCCAGCAGGGGGGGGCAGATTCTGCATCCTCCGCTTCATACCCTGAAGCTGGCAGCCTGGCTAATTACCTAATCTCTCCATTACCATCCCTCAGCAAACAAGTGTTGGATGTAATTTTTGGAGGCAAGGAGGCCTAGTACTAGAAAATCTTATAATGAAAAATGGGAAAAGATTCTGTTCCTGGAAACAAACTCAAGGGATGGGTACAACAGCACCCAATTTACCTCAAATTTGTCAATACTTAACTGAGATGCTTCACAAGGGCCTTTCTTTTTCTTTCATCAAAATTCATGCCTCAGCCATTTCAGCTCATTACAACACAGAACCTCCCCTCTTCTCTCATCCACTGCTTAAGCAGTTCCTCAGAGGAGCCAAAAACTTAAGACCACCCAGGAGAGCTCCAACTCCAGCCTGGGACCTTAACTTTGTATTGGAAAAACTCACTCTACCTCCTTTTGAACCAGCTGCAAGTGCAGAGTTAAAATTCCTTTCTTGGAAAACAGCCTCCCTCTTAGCAATCACTTCAGCAAGAAGGGTATCTGAATTACAGGCCCTTATGGCAGTGGAGCCTTTCATCATCTTTCATGTGGACAGGGTGTCCCTCAGGACCAATCCCTCTTTCATGCCCAAGGTAATATCCAGTGTGGCTCTTAATCAGTCCATTCATTTGCCAACCTTCTTTTCTAATCCACAGAACAAAGCGGAATGGATACTGCTCTCCTTAGATGTGCACAGACAACTTAGAGTTTACTTGGACAGGACTAAACCTCAAAAGCAATCTGAACAACTGCTGGTGGCATTTGCTGCAGGGGTAGTGGGGAGAGCCATTTCAAAGCAAACCATTTCTAAATGGATAGGTCACTGCATTCATTTTTGTTATTAGCACCATGGAAACCTACCCCACAGGGAATAAGACCGCACTCAACCAGGGCTGCATCTACCTCTACAGCCTTTCTTAGAGGTGTCCCTACCAGGGACATCCTAGAAGCTGCTACCTGGAGTTCTGTACATACTGTCACCAAGCATTACCATTTGCCAATTTTCTCTAAATCCAAAGCTGGCTTTGCCACTGCAGTCTTGCAGGGCCTTATAGCTGGTCCAAATGCTATCTAAATGCCTCCTCCCATCCTTAGCTTTGGGACTCTAGCCAAATGTGATGACTGCAGCAGTGAAACACGAAGAACATAGTACAGTTGTGTACACTTACCATAAATGTAGATGTTCGAGTGTATTCACTGTTGCAGTCCTGGTTACCCTCCCTCCAGCCCCCTGACTTCTTTTGGCTATGCCTCTATTCTCCTTTACTATGCTTAAAAGCTTTTTGGTGTATTTGCTTTTTTGTTGGAGGTATAACCTTGTATATATACATTTAATTGCTTCCCATTAAGGGGGTGCCTGACATCTGGGGCAAGAAAAACTGATGTAATGGCATAGGCTGCATGCTTTATACCCCTGACTACCTGATGTCATGGAAGATGAGACAGCAACCGATGCAGGACCCAAGACTTTGACAATCAGGCTGACTGAGGGCTACTGCAAGCAGCACCAAAATGTAATGACTGCAGCAGTGAATACACTCGAACATCTACATTTATGGTAAGTGTACACAACTGTACTTTGTTTCTATAGTATCTGATAAATCTTCATGATTGTCACCTTTTGCTAAAAATTACCATTGGATAAGGAGAGCAAGATTTTAGAGAGACTGGGTAAAAAGGTTTACACCTCTTCAACTCTAGCTATTAGAGCAATGAATTACCAAACTCATGTGTCAAGGTATTCCTTGGCACTTCTTTCCCAGGCTTCTCAAGCTCTTACTCATCTACCAGGCTCTGAGATTAAAACACAGGTCCTGTCTGTTTTGGCTTCTTCTTCACAAGTAGCTAGCTCTTCCATTAAGTGCAGCTATGATGCTGCTGAGGCACAATCCGGAGCTCTTGCTTCTGCTTCTGTGCTTAGGTGACACTCCTGTTTGAGACTACAGTCATTAGCTGATGATAGTAAAGTTAAATTGTTAGATGCTCTTTTGGATAAGTCAGCTCTTTTTTGTTCTACAGCTGCAGACTTATTTAAGAGTCTCCAAGAGAATGGGAATGAACTTCAGGATTTGAGGCATCTGTTCATTTCTCCTGTTCCTAAGTTGTATAGAAACTTCCCTGTCAAAACTTTTTGTTAGGACACCCGTTTACTTGTCTTCTGCCTCTGCATCTGCTTCCAGGTCTAAAAAAATTGTTGGGATGCCTCCTCAATCCAAACCTTTTGCTTCAGCTCCTTCTACTCAGCAGCCTTTTCAAGCCAGGCCCAGTTCTCTGTGACAACAGCAGTATCTTTCAGGTCATACTCTTCTATTTCTTCACCTCTCTCTCTCTTTTCCAGTTTGGGCAAGGATTACTCAGGATTCTGGGGTTCTGTCTATTATGCAACAAGCAATACTTCATGACTTGGAAAACTCTCCCTCCTCTCATGGGCATCAATTGTTTCCAGAGGTCCTATCACAGCTACTTTTTCAAGGCACATTTCAGAGTTTGCCAGTGGACCAGAGATGCAGAGGGTTTTATTCAAGAATGTTTCTGGTTCCATGAAAGGATGGTCCTTGGAGGCCAGTTGTAGACCTTTCCCACTTGAACACTTTCCCGGAAGTGCCATCTTTCCTTATGCTGTCCTTACAAATTCTCCTTCCTCTTATTTCTCCTCAGTCTTACACGTCCTCTCGAGACATCAAAGATGCTTTTATGTGTGTATATATATATATATATATATATATATATATATATATATATATATCCCCATTCATCTTCTGTACAGGAAATTTCTCCGTTTCTCATTTGGTTCTTTACACTTTCAATTCTCTGCCTTGCCTTTTGGTCTTTCCACTACCCCAAGGGTATTTACAAAGGAATTGGCCGCTGTGATTGCCTTCTTTTGAGAGTCCAGGGGATTCAGGCATATCCATACCTGAACGATGTTCTTTATTCTGTCTTCTCAGTCAGAACATTTGTCTCAAAACCTTCAGGTGGGCATTCATCTCATTCCGAGTCTAGGGTTGATCATACATTTTAAAAAATTCTGTCTGACTCCATCTCAGGATCACATCTTCCTAGGGTGCAGGTTCAGGACAGACGTTATGATGGGTTTTCTTCCACAATCGTTTTGATGTTTTTTTTTCCACAATTCCCATGCTGCCCTTTACAAAACTTCACATTAGGAAATTTCAGTTGATCCTAAAGGCAATCTGGTCACAGCATGCTTACCTTCTAGAGGTTCTGATTCCTCTCCTCCCCTGCTTAAAAACAGAGCTTCCTTAGCGGATTCAGCAGCTTACTTTGAATCCAGGACTTCCTCTTCTTCTGCCCCAGTCATCTCAACATCTGTTCACAGACCCCTCAGACACAAGCTGTGTGTGTGTGTGGGGGGGGGGGCAACTTTTGCTTCCAGGAAGGTCCAGGCCATTTGGTCTCCATCCTAAAGAAGGGAGCACATCAACATCAGGGAAATGAGGGCTTTGATTCTGGCTTTGCAGGCCTTTCATCCTCTCTTTCAACCAGGTCCTCTGAAAATTTTTACAGACAACACCCCTGTTGTCCTGTGCATAAACAAATGGGGGAGGGACCAAATCTTACCTTCTATGCAGGCTAGCTCTCAGGACATGGGAATTGGCAATTCAGTACAAGGTGACTCTTCTTGCAGTTTACATTCCATCTGGTCAAAACATTGTGACAGACACCTTAAGCAGGTCCATGATGCAGTCCCACAAGGGGATGTGTTTCTGGACTTGGTCTACTGGTGGATAACCCTCATCTGGATGTATTTGCCTCCCTCTGAACAGAAAACAGTTTATTTTTTGTGCCAGACACCAACATCCTCTGGATTTGAAGATGGACACCCTATTTTTTTCATGGAAGGGGATGTTTCTGTATGCATTCCCCCTTCCCTCTCATTCCGAAAGTTCTGCTGAAAATTCTTCAAGACAAGGCAAAAATTATGCTGATGACTCCCTTTTGGCCAAGACAGCATTGTTTCCCTCTTCTTCCGCATTTAGCCAAAGGCCATCATCACAAATTATCTCACCGGGTGGACCTGCTCACACAAGACAAGGTATCCTTGCTTCATCCACATCTGTCAACCATGCAAATGACACTTGATGGGTGATCAACTTTTCCTTTCAAGCAGCTTTTTTCACAGGACATGCCTCTGGTTTTTCAGGTGGCAAGGAAACCCAATACTAAAAATCGTACATTTCCAAATGGAAAAGATTTTCCATCTGGTGCCTTTCTAGAAATCCAGATCCATTTTGTTGTGGACATTCCATTAGTACTTTCTTACTTGTGTGAATTGCTTAACAGGGGCTTGTCATACTCGGTGAAAGTTGTCTGTTCTGCTATTTCTTTTTGTCTGCCATTATCTCCACCTTTAGCATCCAGATTGGAAGTACCGCTTTTTCTCAAAAGTATCCTATGTATTAAGCCTCCCAGGAAAAGAGTTCGACATCCTTGGGATCTGAATTATGTCTTAAGGCCACAGCTGCTGCTTCTTTAAATTTTTTTACAATGAAGACAGTGTTTCTGGTAGACTTGTTTTGGACATTTAGGCTTTGATGGCATCCCCACCTTTCTTGGTTTTCCACAAAGACAGAGTTTCTTTGCAAACCAGTCCTCCTTTTATGCTTAAGGTGGTGAATGAGGTGTCTCTTAATCATTATGTTTAATTGCAAACCTTTTTCCCCTTCTCCTCAATCCTCCAGTGAAAGGATTCTGCATACCTTGGATGTACATAGGCAACTCAGATTCTACATAGATAAAACTAAAACTGTCAGGAAATCAGATCAGCTCTTTGTGTTTTTCCATCCCAGGGCTCTGGGTTTACCTGTTTCTGAACAGACAACTACTACTTGGATTTCCAAAGCTGTTGTGTTTTGTTATGATTTCCATGGAAAGTCTCTGGCTGGGTCTTTTAGAGCTCATTCTACTAGATCTGTGGCTTCCTCAGGTGCTTTCTTTAAAGGCCTGGACACTAATTCTAATCTGGAGGCTGCTACATGGTCTTCTATGGATACTTTCACCAAACATTACAAGTTGGATACCATTTCTAGAGCTAGAGCAGGGTTTGCTAGAGCCATTCTCCATGGCTTTGTTGAAAATTCTGTAGTGCATTGTTCCTGTGGTCCTTCCACCTCCCAAGGTTCCTACTAAGCTTTGGTATTCTCCCATTTGTAAAGAGTACTGCAACATTGAATAGAAGGACATAGAATAGTTGTGTAAAATCTTACCATAACCATAGATGTCCCCTTCTGTGTTGCAGTATTCTGTCCCTCCCACCTTCCCCTTGCACCTTGTTCCTTCATTGGATGGCCTCTTTATTCCTTAGCTCTGGTGTTCCTCATGAGGCATTTTAGTTCTGAGGATTATACATGTGGGTGTCCTTTTATGGCTGACATTGTCAAAACGTACGTGTGACGTCCTGTGTGCTTGCAGAGAAGTTTTAATGCCAAGTCTATTTTCATTGCGAGACAGTGTTGCTTTGTTTAGCAGATGTCTATTAGTGTTTGTGCATTGGGCTGTAAAATGTAAAAATAAAATCCAAATAATAATTGTAGAAGTAAAGTAGTATACACACATTAATGTTTATGGTAAATGGGGCGAAAGAGCCAGGTAATGGGACATTGGAATGGCTGCAGGGGCACTCTGGTGCCATATTTTGGTTGTCTTTTCACCAGTTTGCATTTGAAAGTTGGTATCCCACAATTCCACTGGAGTGGGCAGGGTTATGTAATTATGTATACAAATTTTATGTTAATCAGCGTACAGATTTGTACCTATTTTTCATGGTCCTTATCCAGATTTTTTGATGTTTCCAGGTTGAGAGGTGGGTCCATAGCCACTTCAACTGCTTTTTGGTCAAGAGCATCTGTATATGACATTTGTGCCACTGCCACTTGGTCCAGTGTTTGTACCTTTATTGTTCATTGCAAGTTAGATTTGCTTTCCAGGAGTAAGGCAGCATTTGGCTCCGCTGTTCTCAGGAATATCATTCCATGAGGACCACCCAAGGTTTAACCAGCTGGGTTCTATGCGACTGAGGAATGACTGAAAATTACAACATCAGATGCAAAAGTTATGTACTCACCATAATAATGCATCTGTGTTATCTGTTTTCATTCTTCCTCAACTTCTTCTCCAACCCTTTCCTTTCTTTCTGGTGAGGCCTAAGGGATGCTTCTTTGGGAACCTGATTATTCCCTGTTCAAGCTCCATCCTCTTTTTCTGTGCCTTTATCTTCCTTTTTTATATCAATTTGACTTCATGTATATGTTGTTTGGGACACACACAACTGGGCAGAGGCATGACACAGATGGAGCAAGTTCCCCCAGCACCACCATCTTCACAGATACCCCTGGCTATCAGCACACCTCAGATGTCCAACAAGGGGCAGGGATACCAAGATCTGAACCAGACCCAGAATTACAGAATGGACCAGAACCATCAGAGAGAGATATTGGAGGAACACCTGAATCACAACCAGAACCAACAGGACAACTGAGACCATAGACAGCACTGCTACCAAGAGCAGCATCTGTAACACCGAGACCCACACTACCAAGAGGGACATTACCATCAGTAATACAGACATCAACAACACCACCATCAACAGAACCTTTACTAATACCATTACCAGGACCAATGTCAGAGCCCCAAAGGAGGGCAGTTGTACCAGAGCCACCAAGAAGATTACTACTACAATCTCCAGAGGGCACAGGAGGAGTTTCAACAGTCCCCCAAACCCAGCCAGAGCCCTTCCGGAAGACTGGAGCAACAAGCAATGGACAGCAGTGAGGGAAATGAGTTTGTGTTTCAATAAAGGATGTTCCATTTTTAATTCAACTATGGACTGCCTATCATTTTTAACTCATTTGTGGACTACCTATTGTTTTCTATTTTATTTTTTGTAGCACGTTTTACAGTTCGATTTTTATTAATGAACTATGTGCTTAACCTAATTTAGGAAGTGAACATCACAGCCTCCACACTGCAAAGTTTCTTTTTAGTTTGTTTAGATAAGCTCTTACCGGTAGAGCATTTTAAGTACTGGGATCCAGAAAAGGATAGCAAGAAAACAGCTATTCCACTCTAGTGTGTTGGGAAGACCTACGCTGCTGCATATGCTTTTTAGAATATAATCTTTTTGCTCAGCAAATTGGGTATGATCCTGATAACTTGCAGTGGTATGTCAGCATTAAAGTGATGGCAGGTAAACTCAGGTTTAAGGAACTTGTTCTGGCTGGCCAGCCTAGTTTAGTCCACTAGATCATGAAGACAAAGGAGATGAATCCATTGTATAAAAGTTTAATAAGTGAAGGCCTCCGTGATTTTGACGACTCCAAAGCATGAGAAAGTATGTAAATGTACAGAATGATGTCAGAGAGAGATCATCAAACCCAAATTCCTTGGGGAAACTTTTGTTAAGGTATTGTGTATCTCAAGAAATGCCATAAAAGTGACAATGCCTCTTATTCCTTGAGGCATGCTTGTATGAAACCTGAATTGTTACACATGTGGATCAGAGATAGTAAGGGATTCGTTGCATATTGTTTGGGATTGTGAAATGGTAGGTAGATAAACTGGTTTGTGGCCTAACCAGCTCTTTATTCCGTCTGGATGAAACTTGGTGGGTCAATGGATTTTACTAGGGACCTCTTAGTCCTAATATCAAAGAAGGCTGTTACCTGCAACTTGAATAATAAAGACTCCTCCCCAGGAGTATCCGTCATTAAACTGATTAAAGAAGTTAACTTAGAAATGCATACTAATAACTCTAGAACAGGCAGAAGTTGTTAAATGTCCTGTCTAGATCATTCAAGCTTTCTGACAAAGGGTTTGCCTTAGGAGCTTCTAGGCTTTATTGGGAGTTTTTATTTGTGTAATGAAACAGGAATATTATATCTTAAGGTTATATAGTATGCCCTTTAGAAATTAAACTTCAAAAGTACATTTTATTCTGCACTTCCCAGACAGTTTTGGGTGGTTGTTGCTGTGATTTGGCATCTTTATATTTTTGGCAAAACCTGCATAGAAGTTATTACGTGACTGCTTTTGTGAGATTCATGTCCATTTTCATTATTATAATTTGTCCAAGTAGTTAAATTTCTGTTTACTTTCCTAAATGTCATTGAATAAAGTTTATTTAAAAAATATCTCGCTAGTATTTCAGAAGAGTTATTACAAGTAAGAAGTCTTCTTTAAGGATAATAAGGTACCTGGCCATATAGGTGAGCAGAAAAGCCAAGGGAGTGAATATCTGTGTCGAAGTGCTCAGTGAAAGAAGAGCTACTTGAATGGTTGAAATGGTTTGCCAGAAGAGACTGTTAAATTATTGAGAGCCATTCGAGTCTTCTTTGTGTATGGGATAGTTGCAGCAAATAGAGAAATTGGGGGGCTGTGACCTAGAGTAATGGTGTCAGAAATGCCATGGGAAAAACTGAGTAGTTCTAGTGAAGTTAACAGTATTTATTGTTTTTAAGTAAGATGATAAAATAAGTGATGCGAATAAGCTATGTTGTCTTGTAAGTGATGGTACAGCCATATGCATAAATATGGTTTCAGTTTTCTCTTTTCTTTCCCTTCCTATTTTGCATTTCGACAGGCAAAAGCAATCTTGAAAGAATGCATTGATAAATACATTCAGGAGAAAATCTACTTAGCTGCTAAGGCCATCTGTAAGTTTGCCATTGAGAAGATCAGCGATGGAGACGTCATACTAATTTATGGATAGTAAGTTAAACCCACCATGTGTTATACAATGTATTTTGTTCTTTTCTCTCCCAGTAATCTTTATTGCTCTATTGCCTGTGATTTACTGCAATTTGACCTTTAGAGAAGTCAAAAGGATCATTGTGGTAGCTTGGCAAAGAGTGAAGTTCATTGCATGGATAAAAACCTTTGTATTTATATTGGATTTCTCCTTTTAGAAAAAAAAAAACTTTCATATGTGCAGCAGGCTTATCCTGGATTGTGTAACACTTTTTTTCTGAAGTACTCTATTATCTGTATGTACTCTTTCTTACAAAAGAGAAATGATACAGATGTAGCATATGCTGTGCTGGACAAGAGGGTCCTGGGTGGCTTAGGAGACGGGAATAAATGTTATGGGAATGGGTTCAGGATGGAGCATTCAGGACTGTGAACAAGGACAGGGGGAAGATACAAAAGAGGAGAAGATCGATGTGGTGGCTTAGGAATGTGAGTTGAACAGTTAAGACAAATAACTCCAGGATGGAGTGAAAGGATATGGCTGGAGAACTGTCTGTCCTTAGAGAGCTTAAAGCACAAGCTTTGCTTCCCAGATGCCTCTGACAGTTAAGCTGACAATCCCCCCCCCTCCCAACAGTGACCTTCAGCAGATCATTGGCTAGTGCAAAAGTGCTTGAGGTTTGGAAGACAGCAAGTATAGTACCCTTGTAGAAGTGGCTAGTGGCAGGAAAATTTTGGAAAATTCACATTCTCTTAGCTTAACAGCACTAGCAGTGAGGGTTGTGTAGAAAATCTTGAGGAGAAGGCTGTTAGGATGCAGTCCCTAGGACAGTAACCAGCAGTGGTTCATAGCAAAAAGTTGTCAGTCAGATGTGCTCCAATTTTATAACTTGGTTAGCAGTGAACTTGATAGGGCAGACCACATGTACTAGTATTCCCCTGACATTATCAACGCTTTAACTCAGTCCCACATAGGAGGTTCTTTGGAAGACTGGAGTGGTTGTGGGTAGGACTGCGACTGAGGAATTTCATGGATGATCACATGTCTGAATGATAGGAACCAGAGGGTTGTGGTGAAAATGGTGTTATCAAGATTTAGGAAAGCAACAAGTAAAGTAGTGCAGGACTGTATTCTTTACTTGTGTTTGTGTCAGGTATTTAACTCTAACATGGAGTAATATCTATGAATCCTTGTTGGGGTCCATCTTCTCCATCAGTCACAATATGGCACTTTTTTTTTGCAACTGAACCAAAGCATGCCGTGATACTTCACTCCAGTTTATTTGTGGTTCCTTCTGGATTATTGTTCCTCAGTGAATTTATGATTTGCTTTATTACTATTATTATTTTAATACTTGTGCATTTTTATTAGTATATTAATGTTTGTCTTTATATTTTGTAATTTATTTTATGAAATATTTGCTTTAGCTGTTTGTCTCCCAGTCTGAGTTTAACATTTGCTTGCCTGAATTTCATCTGCTTTGTAAAATGTTTTATGATAAAATACTGTAATATTAATTTTAAAAGTTTCTGGCTGTTGAATTGCATGCCCTTGCTTTGTCTTTGGGAGCTCCACCTGGTTTCATCTTCTGTACTTATACTAGTGAGCAAAAGAGGATCAAATTGAGAAGTTCCTCCTCTTTGACTGCATTTTCTTTACTCTTCTAAACACCTAACCACTGGACAAGATGGAGAGTCAGCCTGCTAGTTTCACCTCAGTTGCCAGAGTTTTACCACTAAGTCTGCTAAGACAGTCTACTAACTGCCTTATGCTCACATATAATGAACTTATTCTCAGCACTAATAATTCAGTCTATGAGATGTGTAAATACATGTTTATTCTGGAGGCTTCCCTCTTACCTAAAAACTTGACCTGTGAGCTTCATCCACCTCGACTATTATCCACTAATCGTGCCAAGATGTCTTACTTAGGTTGAGACTGTAAAAAATATCACTTCCAGCGACTCTTAGAAAATAGGGTTACCACCTGTCCCACTTTGTGAGGGACAGTCCCTCTTTGGGCAGTTGTGTCCTGCAAAAAATGTGAAAAAATGGCAAATGTCCTGAGATTTTTACGACAAAATTATTTTCTATATTTTATGTAATAGTTGCATAAAACAGTTATTCTGTATCTGAAACACCTAAATGTTATAAGAAACAGAATAAGGAACTAAAATGCTACAAGAATAAACTTTTATTCAGGCAAAAAACTGAAGTTCTGTCCTTTGTACTGGCTGTGGGTATGTTTTGCCCTGCAAAATCTGATGTTTATAGCACAAATGTCCCACTTTGGGCATTTGGAAAGGTGGCAACCCTATTAGAAAAAGAAGATCACTTCTCTACAAAAATCTGGCCATTAATCTTCCTTGAATGTGTGAATGATCTGAGATGTGGAACCCAGAGAGATATGGAGACAGATGTGTCGGAGCTTTCCAAACATGCTACAGGTGCAGGTAAGATACTACTCCTGAGTGGATTCCTGCCTTCACCTTGAATGATGCCTAGATGTAAAGAAAAGATACTTGGCCAGTATGTGTCAGCATGGGATGAGATGCTCAAATGTCCATCTTGCTTCACTGAGGATGGCCTGCACCTCTTGTTTTAAGGCTTTTCTATGCTGGCTAAAACCTTGCTGCCCCTAGTGCCTTTTTTTAGGTAGAGTCCATTTGTTGGACATTCCAAACTCCTCAACATATCAGTCGCAAAATCAGACTACATTATGGTGGCACTCCTTATTGCCAGGTGTATAAACAATGAATTACCTGTTCTTGAGGCACTTTTACATTTGGAAAACATTAGTCTGTTTAGTTGTTGAAAATAACACACACATTGCACTTACGTGTGGTTGCCTGCACTGCTAATATAACTGTCACAGTTTTTTTTATCAAGTCAGCATCTGAAAGACAAGACACAGTTTATTTCTGTTTTCCTTATCTTAGCTCTTCTTTAGTGAATGACATCCTTTGTGATGCCCACGAAAAAGGCAGAACATTCCGGGTAATTGTGGTTGATAGCAGGCCTCGACAAGAGGGAAGAGAAGCATTGCGCAGGATGGTACGGAAGGGAATTCATTGTACGTATGTTATAATCACAGCGATATCGTACATGCTACCTGAGGTGAGTTGGATGAGATCAGTGCAAGCATGCTGTTCTCTCTTAAACTTTTTGAAACAAGTTTGTAAAATATACAGTTTAATGATGTGTGCTATTCCTGAAAGTCTGAGTAAGGCATGGTTCACTTGTTTCAAAAATATTCATTCTCTGATTACCTGCTTAATTCAGTTTGTTGTCATGGGGAGACGGAGCCTATCCTGGTAGTTCATGGGTGTAAAGCAGAGAAACATAGGACATGTGTAGACATTGAGACCACACACACAGCTTTCTGAAATTTGGAGGATAACCACTCCTTACCCATGGTATGTCTTTAGATGTGGAAATAAAATAGAACACAGGGTGAAACCACAGGTGGACAAGGTGAGGATAGATTGTAGGATCACTTTTAAGTTGAGATATCATTTTTCCAGTTGTTACCAGGTTGGTGTCTATTTGGGATGAACATGTAATTCATTTTTTACTGTGGGCTAAATCTTTGTGTAAAGATGTTAATACTTTTTGACAGAGGTTAGGTACTGCATGTTGACTTGGGGGTTTTCCATTTAGGAGCATTTCTTAATTTTCTCTCAATTTCCCTGAATGTTACTTCCTTCCATTTCATAACCTCTGTATTAGAGCTTCTTAGTGATGTTCTTCATTTCTCACTGCTGCAGTTATTACCATTGGGTTATTCATGCTGTGGTAGCTCTCAGTCGGTCCAAATACCAGAGTCAAGGTTTTGTGCTTCGGCTGCTGTGGCTTGCTGGGTGACAGCAGGTGGTCCGAGCCATAAAGGAGAGCAGGCAACGCCATTACCTAAATCTTTCTTGCCATGGAGCCCGTAGCAGAAGCAATTCGCAACTGTGCCAGTCAGCTGTTTCCAGATTTCGAACTTCAGCTGAAAACGTCTAAAGCTAAGTATCCCATTGGGGATCCTTCCTTTTTCTTGCACTAACCGATGTCTGAAAAAGTCAATAACTGTCTCGCCTGTGGAAAGCAAATACCACACCGAGACTTCCATTCTTACTGCTTCACTTGCTTAGGCCCAGATCATGACATACTCCGCTGTCAGTTCTGTGCCCTCTTTAACCCTATAACTATTCGTCATAGAGCTCTGTTTGTAGCCAGTTATTTTCGTCTTCCATCTCCGATTACCGAAATGGTATCCATCAGTCAGCAAACTGCAGATCTTTCAAAAAAACGTAAAGATAAAGATAGAGACGGATGGCATAAGGCCAAGCCTTCCGATGACTGCTAAACGGGTTGTCAGTACTTCGGAATTCAGTGAGGCGCTTTCACAGCCCATGATGCCTGACTCAATTACTTCACAGGCCTCTACTGAGACCCTTTCGGAGTCCTGTATGCCGCAGATGGCTGCATCGTCTAACTAGCCTTCAGCTGTCTCACCCTTGGTTGGGTCCGGAGCTGCTAAGCAGGCACTGGCTTCCGAGGATACCACTCGCACTTCGGATTTCACTTCAAGGCCTTCACCCTGTCTTCCCACTAACACACCAATGACACCGAGGGATACCCTTCTGGCCAGACTTAGACCCACTCCAAAGAAAACAGCAAAAAGTCTCCATTCCACTACTCCTCCCCTTCTCAAACTAGAATGCTTAAAATAGCAGAGGATCTCATCACTTTCATCCAGGGTAATCAGGCTACTCCAGCCAAAAGGAGAAGGGAACCTTCTTCAGACATCCATTTGGATTTAGACTCAGAGGGATCTGACTCCTCTGTTTTTGAAGAGGATAATCCTCTTACTGCCTATGAAGACTCAGATGCAGAAGAATCTATTCCTTCTGCATCATCTCCGGAGGACCTTTCCTTTGGGGAAACCCTCCACACCCTCAAGGAACACTTTCAGTGGGAATCAACAGATTTCCCATAATCCAAGAGAAGACTAAGAGAGTTTCTGGACCTACCCTAGTATAGGCCTCTGGCCATGCCACCCATCTTGTTGGTGGCAGATGATGTTTACCAAGAATCCAGCCTTACCCCTGACACCCTTCCACCTGCCTCCAGAAAACCTGACAGGTACTACAGGGTACCTGACACACAAATTCCTCTACAGAAATCCCAAAGCAGATCCAGAGGTGATTACTCAGGGACCTAAGGGAGTTAAGGCTACCTCTGCAAAGAAAAAGCACACACTCCACACCAGGATATAATGAAATTTTTTACTGGTGTATCCAGTACCTTGGCTTTCGCCTTCAAGGAAAAACATTTACACCAAGCAGCCATCTTTTATATTATTACATTAATAGAACAATTACATGAATTAGAATTAATTAAAATCAGTTATTCATTTAAATACATTGCCGCTATAAAATAAGCTTTCTGTTGATTGTTGTTATGATTTCATATACTTCTCTGTTATGAAGTACTCTTTTTACACTTTACATCGGAGAGAAAGTACCTAAGAATGTATGTAACAGAAAAATAAATAACTTCATAAATTCATATATACATAAATTCATGAATTCAGCAGGAACCATTAATTTCGCCTAATGAACAGAACTAATATAAATATTACAAACCTACTAGATACAAAACTGAGTGCAGAGCTAATTGTGGGCACTACCCCTCAGCATTTAATACATAACATTACCATAAATTTAAATTGTTTCACTTATCTGCACTCTAACATTCAAATTTATATCTATATTTAGTCCCCTTGGATCCAAGGTTTTAAAGTTAATAATACATTTAGTTTCTAACAATGACAATTTATTTGTTAATTCATCCCCTTGTTGCTGTTTGGGCTTGGCCAGCACACTATAGAAGAAGGATCTATCCGAGCCTTCATGGAACCTAATAAAATGCTCAGCCACTGGGCTTTCTGTTCTACCTCTCCTGATGTCACCCAAGTGCTTCATGATTCTTTTTGTACTGCCCTTTTCGTTTGTCCTATATGCCATTTTGTTATAGTGCAGTCACACCCAATGATATAAATAACTCCCAGTGATTCACAGTTGTATTGATCTCTGGCCTTATATGTTTTACCAATGTAGATATAAATTTGAATTTGATTTATTGGTGTTTACAGTTTGTATACCTCTGCAAAGAATCCTACTGCCTCAGCAAAGAATCCAGGGCCTTAGGCAGATGGGGTAAAAAATTATATACCTCTGCAACTTTAACTATAAGGGCTCTCAATTGTCAGTTCCATATGTTAAAATAATCAACAGCAAACTTTGGAAATTTTGAAACCGAAAAGTTCTGCTTTACCAGCTTTTGCCAATAATAAAGAGATAGCAGAATTACTGCACTCTTTATCTCAGGTAGCAAAGCACTCCTTGCACTGTGGATTTGACACCCTAGAAGCTTCTAGCAGGACAGCAGTGGCAGGATCTGTTATTAGAAGACATGCATGGTTGAAGGAACAACCTCTCCCTGATCATGTCAAAGCTAAGATCATGGATTCACCTCTTGACAAAGTCCACTTGTTCAGACAGAAAACTGAAGAGGTACTTAGAAAGATGGAAGACAAAGCAAAATCGATGCAGACTATTAAATATTTCCTTCAAGTACAACCTCCTAGGTTCAGCAGAAATTTCCCTCTAAACACTGGTCCTTTCCTGCACCAAACAGGCAGGCACAAGGCAAAACCCATAGGAATAGACCTACCAGGGCTCAAACTCAGGGCCAGCAAAGAACTAAACAGTGCCCCCCCCCCTCTAACACTAGAGCAGGGAGTTCAAAAACAACCCTGTGTGCTACAAACTCTCAATGACTACCTTTTCCATCTCTGCCTGCCTCCACCACACCAAAAGCTACGAGGAAGGCTGTCTCTATGCAGAGAAAATTGAAACTTTATATAACAAAAGATCAGTGGGTCTTAAGAATCATTGCTCAGGGGTACAAATTAAATTTCCGGGAACTGCCACCTCCAAGAGGGTACCCAGAGCTACCTCCAAACCAGTGAGTAGAAGCACTAAAACAACTGCAAAACCTAATAGCCCTAAGGGCAGTAGTACCTGTGCCTCCAGAACAAGTTGCAAAAGGATTCTGTTTCAGAATATTCCTTGTTCCTAGGAAAGAGGGACCTTGGCTTCCCATCCTGGACCTATCCTTTCTCAATACTTTCGTGGTAATCCCAAAATTCAAAATGCTTACCTTACAACAGCTTCTTCCAGTGCTGCCAAACAAAGCTTGGATGGTCAACTTAGACCTAAAGGATGCTTACCTGCACATCCCAATATGGGAATCATGAAGGAAAATTCCTGCACTTCAGAGCAGGATCATTACACTTTCAATTCTCTGCCTTGCCATTTGGCTTATCTTCTACGCCCAGGGTATTTAAATGTCTAGCTCCTGCCATTGCCTTTTGCAGGCAAAATGTACAGATTTACCCTTACCTGGATGACTGTCTCATCCGGGCAGACTGCAAGTAACTGCTCCTGCAGCACCTCTCATTTGTAAAAACCCTACTCACCTCTCTGGGGTTCACTATCAATGAAAAGAAATCAAAACAGACACCTGCCAGGAAAATCATATGTCTGGGAGCCTTACTGGACACAGAATAGCAAATGGCCTTTCTGTCCTCAGATAAACAAAGTTTCCTACCAAAATACTTCACTACTCTGGCCTCCCAAACCCAGTTTTCTGCCAGGAAATTCCTGCAACCTCTAGGGTACATGGCCTCATGCATTCTCCTGGTATCTCTGGCCAGACTGCACATGAGGAAAAATCAGTGGTACCTAAAGAACCCATGGTGTCAACACTCACAACCTCTGGACACCTCCCTGCCTGTGATCCCTTGCATAAAATCAAAGTTCCTCTGGTGGGCCCAGCCCTATGCTCTGAACAAGGGACATCCATTCACCCTCCGTCCATCAGACCAAGACCATAACTACAAATGCTTCGGACATAGCCTGGTGCACACACCTAGAAGGCAGATGCGCCCAAGGTCTGTGAAACACTCAAATACTACCCTTGCACATCAACCAAAAGGAAATGATACAAGTGCAAAACTCTCTGGCATCCTTCAAACCCTACCTCAAACCAGGGGTTCTTCTTATAAATGCAGACAACACCACAGTCATGTGGTACATCAACAAACAGGGAGGGACTCAATCTTACCCCCTGTGCAGACTAGCCAAAAACTTGTGGCTAGCAGCCTCATTCATGGGACTACATCCTATAGCCCAATGCCTACCAGGCATCAACAACACTCTAACAGACCACTTAAGCAGAAACCTGTGGACCCACACGAATGGCAAATCCACAGAAACATTTTTCTGCAAATTACCCACACGAATGGCAAATCCACAGAAACATTTTTCTGCAAATTACCCACATATGGGGGGGACCCCCCCCTCAAGTGGAGCTGTTTGCCTCTCATTTAAATCACCAATTACAGAAATTCTGCACCAGAGAGTACCATCACTGGCCTGGAAGGTCGATGTCCTGACCTTCCCTTGGAATACCCTCTTTGTGTATGCATTCCCACCTCTTCCTCTCATTCCAAAAGTATTAAGATAAGGGAGGAAAAACCAAACGCAATACTCATTGCCCCAGATTGGCCCAGATGGCATTGCTACCCACTGCTGCGCAGCCTCTCTCTCCAGCCCCCCAGGCAGCTCTGATACCTCACCTGCTATCCAGTGGGGGGGGGAGCACCCAGACCTTCAGACACTCAAGCTGTCAGCATGGCTTATTCTACCATAACCTACAAAGAATCTATGCTAAGCAAGCAAGTCCTTGACATTATCACAGAAGCCAGAAGGCCCAGCACCAGAAAAATCTTACACTGGAAATTGGAAAAGATTCTGCTCCTGGAACCAGTCCAAGGGGGTAGACATTCATCTGCCCTCCATTCCTCCTATTCTAGATTATCTGTCTGAGCTTCTTAGTAAGGGTCACTCCTTCTCCTCCATAAAGGTCCATGCCTGTGCCATCTCGGCACACTTTGATACAGAACAGCCATTGTTCTCCCATCCTCTTATCAAACAGTTCCTTAGAGGAGCCTGTAATGTCAGGCCTCCAAGAAGACAGCCCACCCCAGCCTGGGATCTGAACTATGTTTTCAAAAAGCTTACTCTGCCCCCTTCGAGCCTGCATCATCCTCAGAATTAAAGTACCTCTCTTGGAAGACTGTCTTTCTCCTGGCTATCACTTCAGCCAGGAGAGTGTCAGAGCTTCAAGCTTTAATGGCCCTTGAGCCATTTGTCATCTTCCATGCAGACAAGGTCTCCCTGAGAACCAACCCCTCCTTCATGCTAAAGGTGGTTTTGGATGTTACCCTCAACCAGTCCATCCACCTGCCCACCTTCTTTCCTAACCCTCAAAACAAGGGGGAAAGGATACTGGATTCTTTGGATGTGCACAGGCAACTCGGTTTTTATCTGGATAGTACAAAGACATTCAGGAAAACTGACCAGCTCTTGGTCAGTTTTAAAACAGGGGCACAGGGGAAACCTATATCCAAACAGACCATTTCCAAATGGATAGCACTCTGCATGCAGTTTTGCTACTCCTTGCATGGAAAACCACCCCTTAGGACCATCAGAACCCATTCCACTAGGGCAACCCCTACTTCCACAACATTCCTTAGAGGGGTACCCACCAAGGATATCTTGGAAGCTACCACATGGACTTCAGTCCACACCTTCACCAGGCATTACCATCTGAATCTATTCTCAAAAGCTAGGGGTGGGTTTGCCTCTGCAATTCTGCAGGGCATGCTCTCCCTCTCAAGTTTCTATCAGCCTTCCACCCTTCTCCTCAGCTTCGGGAATATTCCCAATGGTGATGACTGCAGCAGTGAGAAATGAAGAACATAGTGCAGTTGTGTACACTTACCATAAATGTAGATGTTCGAGTGTTCTCACTGCTGCAGTCATGCTTCCCTCCCTCCTTCCCTCTGATATCTGCTGTCCTTAGAGAGACACATATTTCTATGGGGGGGTCTCTTACCCCAGGGCTACTAATAATTATTAACATTGGACTTCTTTGGTTGGTTAAGGCAAGAAAAACTGAGGTAATGGCATTGCCTGCTCTCCTTTATAGCTCGGACGACCTGACGTCACCCAGCAAGTGACAGCAGCCGACGCACAAAACCTTGACTCTGGTATTCAGACTGACTGATTTCAGCCATAGCATGGATATCTCAGTGGTGGTGATTGCAGCAGTAAGAACACTTGAACATGTAAATTTATGGTAAGTGTACACAACTGTACTTTTCTTTTAACTCTTCTATCAACTTGGCATCTTTATGTTCAACAGGGCCGTCATAAATGCTTCTCCAAAATAAACTTTTGATGATCTCTTCTTTTTTCTGTATTCATCTAACTGTGATACTTTGTCTTAGTTGCTTTATATTTTTCTATATTCATTGTTTCCATCTCAGCATTCTGTTTATTCCCTTCCTTTTCTTTGTTAATGTAGATTTTTGTGGTAATACTTTTGGGGATTCAGGAAGGTGCCGGTAAATGTACACCTCTGTGTACTCATGACTTTACCTTTTTCATATTCGGCAGTCATCTTTGCATGGTGTGCTAACAGGCATATGTGAAGCAATGCATAGGGCTAGTCTCATGGCTGTGCTGAATGGTAAAGAGGCAGTCTAGGGGAAGAGGCATATGCTAATTAGCCACGTGCTCGATCCCTTTTAACCACCTCCAGGAGGTTATCTATACACCAAGAGATTCAAGAAGTCACTCAGCCATGTAGATAGTCACAGTAATCCCCACCACGTTCTAGTTTTGACCATGGCCAAAAGGCTGTGTTCATCTATCTTCCATGACCTTGGCATCGAGATCAGGGGGAGCCACTAGACACGAGAGATGCATTCATTCCTAAGTGCGTTAATGGTACAATCGTCAGTATGGGGATCTGGGTGGGGCAAAACACTAGACAGCATGGAAACAGTATTTATGATTAACTGCTATAACAGCACAGAAATCACTATGTGGAACAGGGTGTAGAGGACACACTAGCCACCCAGGGCATACTAGATATGTGCTATAGTGACACTTCAGCTCTTACCAGGATCAGGGATGAGGAGGACAACACTAGATACCAGGGATTCTATAAATGTGCCATAACAATACACAAACTGTGATTTGCTGGAGGGGTGCCAACAAGCAACAGTTTACTATGTTGTGCAGATCTGCTCTGCACATCATGGTAGTAAATATGATTCGTTGACATGCAATTAGTTAATAATGAGGTCTTTTCTCATCATGGATAAACATGTCTCTCAATCGAGTATAAGCTCATCATGGGAGCAGGGCTTTTTTACCATAAGCCATACGCCCTTTATTGACTCCCAAGGTTTACTTGTTATTCGGTTACCTGCTCAGTGATGTATCCTATTTATTTCTGTTATATTATTTGAATTTGTCTTAATAGTTCTAATTACTGTGTCCTTCTGTTTTACCAGTCTTCTAACATGTTGGGTCTTGTTTACATTCGGTAGTCTGTTTCTTTTATCTATCTTAATACATTTATTGATGTCTGTTTAATCAAGCAAGTCTTCCCTGAGACCAGTTTCTCCTGGAATAAGAGCATCTTGTTTGCCCTCTTTTTTCTTGCTGTTTCCCTTGCTGTGCAGTTTTAACTAAACTTTCATTTTAGTTTATTACAGAAGGTTTCAAAATATCAGTCTATGCTGTATTATCTTCAGATGCATCCTGCTCTGTTTGTTGCTCCTCCTCCTGCAGACTCAGTGGCTCATCATGTTTTCACACTGCATCCTTCACTTCACATATGATCTATCACTTCAGTTTCTATTTATTTAATTTCTGCTTTGCTAACCTTCTTTTCTTACATTCAACCTTTGTGATCTTATTATTTATGTATTTTTTTTTGTATTCTGAAATTTACCATGTCTGTGTCTTTGCCTGTATTTCTGTTTGAATATTCTTGGAGCGGCATTTTTGTATTGATTAATTTGACTTTTTTGTCTGCATGAATATTGCACCATATCAGATTTCTTTATCTTTCCCATGTCCGTGTTTCTTTTCTATTCCTTTCAATAATGTCTTTTTTGTTCTTTATCCTTTTTCAAGTTCTTTGTCAGTTCTTTTTTCAGGTGGCTCAATGTTTCCTCAGCTAGATAATGTTTTTTCCCCTGATCTGTTACGTTAAGGATCTTAAGTTGTTATGTATAGCTTTAACAGTTTTTCTTGTGCAAGTATTTTCCTTTCTCTGATTTCTCAGTTATAGTTGCTGCATATCCTCTGTCTGGAAATTCTGGGATTTTTTCATAATATTAATATATAATCTCTTGTCCATAAGTCCACTTTATTTTGTCTATGCCTCTTGCTTGGCCTATCAGTTTGTTAATTTTTGTGGCCCACTACTTTCTTCTAATCAGGGAGGCCACTCTCCCTTGAACCCCATCTAACTCTGGTAATAATGCTTCCATATTTGTATGTTTCTAGGCTACCGTTTTTCCAGTCGACGCACCAGTGTGCATCATGGGACCTGTGTATCCAGTCATTTTTTTTATCTTTCTCCATGAGACATAAAATACAATGTACATGTCAGTGCCATCTTGGTGAGATTTTCTTAAAACAGGGTCCACCACGTGAAGGTGCTCACCAAAACCTGAAGATGAATTCTGTCAGTCTTGTGGTACAGTGCAGTAAAGTCTTGAATATGGTCCAGGTGACCTGGGTTCATTTAGCAAGTCTGAGCATCTGAGGCATTATTAGTGAGGGATGGGCAATCATCTAGGCACTCCCTGAAAAGAGGCATGGTCTGTAGAGGCGAGTAGTCATCCCCGGCAGAACAGACAAATGTAGGGGAGACACGGATAGGTGATTAAATAAATAACCTTCCTGCTAGAAGCAGTCATCAGCACATGACCCCTCAGAATGCCCTTAAGATCAACTATGGACCTGGCCCTGAGTCGAAGAAACTTCAGGAATGGAAAAAAAGAACTGATAGACCCAGTGATAAATTCACTGGAATGGCCAGAAAGTGTGAAGCAAAAGGGGGGGGGGGCAATGCTACTGTCCTTTAATTGATGATTCCATCTCTTCATTCATACCAAAAACCTCTCCATTCAGACTTTCCATCTTTACATTTGGACCCTGTAAGTCCTCTCTAAATGTATAGTCTGTTTTTAGTACAGGCCCAGGGTAATATATTAAAAGGATTGTAGGAAATGTGGCCAGAACACTAATAACATTCTTTAGCTGTTCACATGAAATGTGCCACAGTGTGCTACATGATAGCGGTTGAGGAGGTCACAATATTAAACTCTAATTTCAGTACACTGTTAGTTGTTGAAGTGAAGGCAGTGCAACTTAATGAAAAAATGAGGTGATTAAGAACACGGATAGGTGATTAAATAAATAACCTTCCTGCTAGAAGCAGTCATCAGCACATGACCCCTCAGAATGCCCTTAAGATCAACTATGGACCTGGCCCTGAGTCGAAGAAACTTCAGGAATGGAAAAAAAGAACTGATAGACCCAGTGATAAATTCACTGGAATGGCCAGAAAGTGTGAAGCAAAAGGGGGGGGGGGCAATGCTACTGTCCTTTAATTGATGATTCCATCTCTTCATTCATACCAAAAACCTCTCCATTCAGACTTTCCATCTTTACATTTGGACCCTGTAAGTCCTCTCTAAATGTATAGTCTGTTTTTAGTACAGGCCCAGGGTAATATATTAAAAGGATTGTAGGAAATGTGGCCAGAACACTAATAACATTCTTTAGCTGTTCACATGAAATGTGCCACAGTGTGCTACATGATAGCGGTTGAGGAGGTCACAATATTAAACTCTAATTTCAGTACACTGTTAGTTGTTGAAGTGAAGGCAGTGCAACTTAATGAAAAAATGAGGTGATTAAGAACAGTGGGAACAGCTGCTGATTCATATTGTAAGCCATGAATATGGAATATATGTACGTACTTTCTGCTTCCTGATCTGAGCATATGCCTGGTCACCAGTATCTGTGGCTCCTCTTCCTTCCTTGCCTGTAGCATGGGTACCTACTGCAGTCCTGCTTGTTATTTTCCCACTGTATATAGAAAGAAAAAAATAATCAATTACTAAGAAGTCCTTGCCATTGTGACAGAGTCCGTCTGTTTCTTAACCAACAGCAGGTGAACATACAAGTAGCCATTGGTTGTTCCGCAGACCACTTGCTTACCTCTCTGGCTTCCTCTGTTGTAATACTTTCAGCTGTCACAGACTGGAGGTCAGCCAGGTCTTCTTTGGCTGTTCTAGTGGGAGACACTTAGGAAGGTCCTTGTTGGGGGTAACCAGGGCAGGACACCAGAAGAAAGGGCAGATTCCCCTCCTTCGAGTCAGTCTTCTTCCATAGGAACTCCTAGGAAGAAAAAACAAAAGGTCAAACATTTTCCATCTGAAGAAGAATTTACTGTTAAGAAAGATGAATTTCTTACCTTGGCAAGGCAGGCAATTACATACATACATAATATATTTCAGGCACGGGCATTAAAATGCCCTTCTAGCCTGCCAGTATACCAAAACAATTGTTCCCATAATGTGTCCAGGTTGTTGTTAAAAATATCTAAACTAGTGTTTGCTTCAGTGTAATTTAGTAGTCTGTTCCATGCATCAGCTGCTCTCTCAGAGAACCAATTAGTTCATGTCTAATTCGTATAGAATCTTCTACATAGGTTGTCTGATGATTCTTTACTAGTTTTTGATAACACAAACATTTCCAGAGAGTTATCTCTAAATGCCATATATACCTGAATGAGGTATACTCTGTACTGAGACATGGTACAAGTTCAGGTATTTTAGTCTTTCATAATAACTTAAATTTTCACATCCATGGATGCCCTTGGTATATTTCTGCTGTACTCTTTCCAGTTTACTCATGCTTGTTTTCTTATAAGGTTTCCATATTGTTATTCCATACTCAAGTTTGGGTCTTATGTAACTAACAAACAGTGACTTCATCATTTCTGATTCTTTAGACTTTATAAAACGTTGTATGCAACCTATAGTTCTAGAACTGTCATTAACCAATTGGTTGATATGATTAGAAAAACCCAAAGCTGGATCTACCCTTATACTCAAGTCCATAAATGAATCTACAGTTTCAGTCAATGCATTCAACTTTCAATTTGTGTCTCAGTTCTCATATGCTTAGTTTTTAATGTGTTTGTCAGCATGTTATTCTCCTGTGCCTGAGTGGTCAATTTAGTCAAGTAATTTTCCAGACATGCCTTATGTGTAACACATGTAATCAGTTTACCCAATTTCAAGTCATCTGCATACAGACTGTAGAACACCTCATATGAAAAAGATAGATCTGAAAGATGCAGTCTAAACAATTATGGGCCTAAAACAGAGCCCTGTGGGACACCCTGACTGTAACCAAAAATTTCACTTGTCCAGTCGTTGTTTGATACTTGTTTTGTCTTATTTGTAAGCCATGCAGCTGTCCATCTTATCAAGAATACATCAGTACCTAGTAGTTCTAATTTATTGATCAGTGTTGTATGTATGACCCTATCAAATGCTAAAATTAAATCTGTATAAATTACATCACAACACATATTTTTCATTAATAGCTGCTTTTATTATAGAACATAATGTTACAGGTGGTAATACATCTATTTTTGACATATGTGTGCTGATATTTGGTTTTAAGTCACAACCTTTCCAGTTCTGACAGTAACGTATGTAGTATTACCTTCTGCATTATTTTTCCACAGCATGAAAGTAGACTTGAGGGTTTGTTTGACTTTGGGTTTGTCCTACTCCCCTTTCTCTTAAAGGCACGTTTAATAAATACATGTCTCCAATATTAAGTAATCTCCCCATATTTATATGACATAGTAAATAAAAGATATAATGGTACGCAAGTTCTTACTGAAGGGTTCTCAGGTCATTACTAATTGTGTCACTTCCCTGTGCTTTGTTTGGATCAAGTTTACATAGTTTTTTTTTTTTCAATGTAATCTAATTTGGTTTCAGAATCTGAGGTTACCTGGATTTCACTAGAGCAACTGATCAACTAGTCTAGTCCAGATCCAGATTTGCTGTATCCACGTCTATTTGTAAGCTTCTGAGCCCCCCCAAGCATTTCTGTACTGGAGGGAAGCCTTCTAGCTTATCAGTGAGAGTGGTAGGCATTAGGTAGCCTTTCTACCACAAGAGGAGTAGTTTCTGGCCCAGAAATTGTAGTTTATTGGCCGTTTGGGCAGTTTTTCCATCTCTTTCAACTTTCTGGTTTAAAAGCCCGCATTTGTGCTTGCTTTCCACCTTTCTTGTAACTAGTCTAGTCCAGATATAGATTTGCTGTATGCAAGACTGCTTGTAAGCTTCTGAGCAGTGCCAAAGTCTGCTCTTCAAATTTTCCCCTTAGATCTGCTAGTTCTCTCCTCTCCTACACCTTTACCAGCTTATTAGGCTAGCACTTTACCAGACTTCTTGTAGCAATTATTGTAGCACACAAGAGTGCTACCAGCACTAAACGTTCTACAAGGAAACAGCTCCAGTACTTATTATTAATGCCCACCCCTCCAGGCATGTCTTAAAGGTTAGTTCCCTGTGCTTTCTCCTATTAACCTGGTGAAAGTGGGCATCCTGAGGCAATGTAGCAGCTGCCTCATGTACACCGACAACCCTCTCCTCTTACCTCCCAACACTCAGACTTGCAAGAGATGCACTTATATATTCAAACTGGAAGCCACACACTCTCCAGCCAAGACTGGAATAGCTGGTCAAGAGGAGAAGGTCAACACTTGCACCACACCACATGGAACACATTGCCTTCCAGAACACACACCGACACTGCCTTCACATAAAAACACAAACCACACACCCATCTTCGCTGAGGCTCTTACTAAAAATCTACCCAAACAGCAAATACTTCCAAGGCAGAAATGCACTCGACCAACACAACACTAATCACAAGAGACACAACTCTCCTAAACAGTGTTCCACTCAACCAAAGCCCCTAAGGCAAAACAGCATGCCCAACACACTGGTCATAGGTGACTCGATAGTGAGGCACACAGATGTCTTACTCATTAGGTTGAATCAGGTGAAAGTGACAGTTATCTGCCTTTCAGGCTCCAGGATCTGCTACATAACACACGCACTCAGGTCCCTCAACAACAGGTACAAATATGACTCTGTCATTGTACATATGGGTGTAAATGACCTGAGACATACCTCCTTGGACTACATGAAAAAAGACATGGAGGAGCTCTTGGATTATGTATCCCAGGCGGGTATGACCCTAGTCTTGAGCAGCATCCTACCATCACTCAGAATGATACCACAGTACAAGCAGAAAATGATTGATTTCAACAACTGGCTAAGTTTCTGGTGTAATTCTAAGGGGATCCAGTACCTGTCTGCCTGGGTTGACATGATTGACAGACTTTGATGCCTTGCCAGAGATGGCCTGCATCTGTCACCCCTGGGCTTCTGGATACTGGCTAAGGCTCTTTCCATCCGTATAGTGCCTTTTTTAGGCAGTGTTCCAAAGACCAAATTGCCACCATAACAGCTACAAGCAAATGCAGTCTGAGGGTCACGCTGCTAAATGCTAGAAGTCTAAATCTCAAAATGCACTCGCTCAAAGCACTCCTTAAAATGGAGAACATCGACATTTATGCTGTAACAGAGACCTGGTTCAAGGCAGCAGAAAGCACCCCTGCACTACCAGGGTATAACTCATTCCACACCTTCCGGCCCCAGAACTTGGATCGAAGCTCCAAAGGCAGTGGTGTTTCCATATTCAAAAAGAATGCGCACACCTCCAGACTAGTAGCCCAGCATAACGCATCTGAGATGCTTCAGGTGCAGCTAACATTGGGTAAGACAGCGATTCAGGTTATAGCCTGCTGTAGGTCCCCAACCATGTCCCAAGACTCACACTCCACGTTCATAAGCACCCTGGAGAATATTAGGGTCCAAGCTAACACTCTCTCATACTGGGCCACTTCAACTACACCTCCATTAACTGGGAAAACTACTCGTGGACCAATACACTTGCCCAGCGTTTCCTGGAATTCATTAATTCCACTGGCCTGGACCAACTCATTATTACCCCCACTAGAGGTAGCAACATCCTTGACCTCTTCATTACTAACATCTGCGACCATTCCTTTATACCAGTAGTCAACTCCTTCCTGGTTAGATCCGACCACAAACTAATCACCTTGGAAATCCACATCTGTCCCACCACCCCCACCCCTGCAAAGGTAACCACCATGAAACACTTCTCCAAAGCTAACTTTGGGCTCCAAAAAACAGAGGTAGCTAACTTCACGGCACCTATGCAAATGGAGAATAGTTGTATGACCGTCGAATCATACACCAGTGCACTGTACAAACATGTAAACAAATGCATAGATCTCACCAAACCCAATAGAACCAAGACGTTGTCCTCCAAAAAAAGGAAGCCAATCTGGTGATCTCTGCCATAAGCAAACTCTACAACAGAAGGAGGAAACTGATGCGGAGTAAGGTGAAGTATCAAGACTGGAAAAACTCCCTTATCAGCCTCAACAAAAAGTTGAGATTCCCTCATCAAATCCTCTGAAACTAATTATGAAAACAGAATTGCAGCAGATAGTAAAGACAACCACAAGGCCCTCTATAGTTATGTAAAGAATCTCCATGGCAATACCCAGATTTTCTCTGAGCTACTGCACAGTGGTACCTCCTATACCGAGCCAATATACTGGCTGACAGATTCAGTGCCAACTTTACCCCCCCCCCCCCAAAGGACCAGTCACAATACCAGTAGATTGCCAGGCATCCAGTATTACTGCTGCACAGGTTAAAACAACACCGTCCAAGGCCAGAGTACAGCTTCTATGGTACCTGACAATATCCCTGGCTGTGTTTTACATGAACTGCAGAGTGAACTGGCACCTCACCTGTATGCCCTGTTCAGTCACAGCCACCAGTCACAGCCACACCTCAGGCTTTGTTCCTACTGAATGGTGCACTGCTACATTCATGCCTTTCCACAAAGGAGGAACGACTACAGACCCTGGGAACTGTCGCCTCATTAGCCTGATGAGTCTGATATGCAAAGCTATGGAACGCATTATCTTGGACCTAATAAACAAGGATATAGGGAATCTCCAAACTCTGGATCCCACACAGTTTGGTTTTGTTAAGGGTAGAACATGCCTGCTCAACTTGGTCAACTTCTTTGAGTCAGTCACCAGAGCTGTGGATGAAGGCAAGATGGTTCATACAGCCTACCTTGATCTGGCCAAGGCCTTTGATACTATTCCCCACTCAGGAATAATAGAAAAACTCTCTAAGCTAGGCATCAACCCCTGTACCACTCTGTGGGTTGCAAACTGGCTCACAGGTAGAACCCACAGTGTGATAGCAGCTAACTACAAGTCAGACTGCCGACCAGTCACGAGTGGAGTCCCACAGGGTTCGGTCCTGGGTCCTCTCCTGTTTGGTATCTCCTTCTCTGAAGTCCAGGCCAACACGAAGGGACTCTGGCTGACAAAGCTTGCAAACGATTGCAAGTTGGGAGCTATTATTAATGCCCCAAGTAATGTTGACATCCTACAGAAAGACCTCAATGAGACTAACTGGTGTCAGAACCATGGCCTTAAGCTCAATGCCAAAAAATGTGTCATCATCCCCTTTGGGAAAAACTTGGTTCCCATGAATTACCACATGGATGGTAGTCTGCTGAACACAGAAGGAGTTATAAGATCTGGGAACACAGGTCGACCGCAACCTCTCTTTTGACCACCTCATTGCCACTGTGGTCAGAAAGTCCTTCTGTGTGGCACATCTCATTACTAAGGGTTTTGCATCCAGGAAGAAAGAGGTCATTGTCTCCCTGTAATCTTCCCTCATTAGGCCAATCATTGAGTACAATGCCCCTTTTGGCATGTACCTCACTAAACAACTGCAACAACTGGAGAGGCTGCAAAAGTACCTCACAAAGAGGATCCTAGGCCTTAAACATTTGTCCTATATGGACAGACTTAAAAAAACTCTAACTATTCTCTGTCTCATATCGCCTATTTAGAGGCGATCTCTGCTTGACTTACAAAGCCATGTCTGACCCAGCTCTGTTAGAAATGCTACATCTAAAGAAATCTTAATCCCTCTGCACCACACGCTCTAGAGACCTCAGCCTCATTACCACAATCAACAAAACAAGCTTGAGGGACAGGTTCATAACCCAGAGACCGCCCATGCTATGGAACAGACTTCCCATACATGTCAAGCAGAGCGCCTAACTGGCCCTGTTCAAGAGAAATCTTGATAAGTGGATGGGAAATAGAAAATTCACCCCAAGGATCACTTCAGTAGCTTTAATCGACAGAGGCATTGGGAACTAAGGTTGTGTGGCACGATGCCAGGGTAATCCTATGGGCTAGGCTTGTAAAGGCTTCTGGGCCATTATCCTAGTATACACCTATGAACCCCTGTGTGGAGACCAACTGTTTGCATAAGATTTTGTAAATACATATGTACACAGTTTATCAATTTGTATGTATTACTCCTTCCACATCTTATGTGTCTGTAAAATTATTTCCTGTTATGTTCATTACCTTTATTTAAAATGTCTTAACATTTTTTTCTTGATGTTGTCTCACACCGTGTTTAATTTGTTTGCCCAGATTGTTTATTTCAGTTTTCAAAGTTGTAGTTTGACCTCTCTTCAGTTTATTTTTTTTTGTTTCTCACCTTAATCAAGTATCTTCTTATGAAAATATATTCATCTGACTTTGCGTGCCTAGGTTATGTTAAACAGTTTTTTGATTTTTTGCATTCAAACAATTTCTCTTTCAAAACTTTCCATATTCCTTTTGCAGTCTTTCCACTGAGTGCATCTTTCCAATTAGTTTTACATAGTAATTGCTTTGCTTCAATATAGTCTGTTGTTAGTCGTCTGTGCATTGATTTAAATTTCAGTTTGGTAGTTATCTAGCAACAAATTTAACCTTTATCACTTCCCATCAGCGATGATAATACTTTTCATGAAGTAACAGTAATTTCTGTAGGAACACAATGTCTGGTATGTTCTGTTCTTTGGTAGCTTTTTTTGCAGTCTGAAGCAATTGTTCCTGAATATACTTTGTGAATAATTTCCTTACTAATGTAGTTGAATCAATGTTATTCCCATCTGTTTCTGGTAAATCTAAGTCCCCAGCCACTATTATTCTTCCTTCTTGTGTTTCATGCAAGAAATGTATGAATTCCTGTAGGTTATCAGCTCTTGACTTTGGTGATCTGTACACTTCCACAATTGTTATTTGTTCCAGGGTTGTCTTTATTGTCACAATTACACGATCTATAATTGATGGTGTCACTGAACACGTAATAATCACATGTCTTATAACTATCTTTAATCCCTGTCGTAACACCTCCATTTTTTTGTTGTTAGACTGTCTGTTGTAGCAAAAACATTTATACCCTGATAGACATGGTTTCCAGTCGTTGTTCTTTAACCACTTTTCACAAACAACAAACACAGCAATCTTGTGGGAACGTAGCAAATTTTCCAGTAAAAAAACTTTATGCTTAATGTTCCTAGCATTAACAACCATCAGATATGCATAAAAAGTTGCTATCTGTGAACTGTTAAATTTTCAACCTGGCAAAAATTGTGCCTTGGGTTTGTCAAATATAGCAAAATATCTGCTGCAAAAATTATCTTCTCTAATCTTGACAAGTGCACACCATCCTACAATATTTGCCCAAAATTAGGCTTGGATGCTCTGCACGTATCCATTTTTTTAAATGGGGCATGTTTTCCTGTAGGTATTTACCCCCAAAAATCTTATAATTCACAGTGATATGACTCTGTGATTTGTGAAAAGTATATCCCAAAACCTGTATCCAACTAACAGAGTCTGTGCTGATGAGATCATTTTTACCAACATGAATAAAAACAGATCTGTACTTCCTTAAATTAAGGCATTCTAAGGCCTGCCTAACATCCGCTATGTTTTGTTCCTGGCAAGTACAACACTATTCAGTGTTCGTTATCTTCTCTGCATATGTAAGTACCAGTTCCTCTAATAATTGAATCTCCGGTTACAAAAATATCTTTTCTGACCAGATCTGAAGAATCTTCAGCTTCTAATTCACTGATATCTGATCTGTCAGTTAGTTGGTACAAAGGAATGATCTTCATCACCATTAGTCCTATTAATCCCACTGTTTTCATTGCTTATTACATTTGCAAGCATACAGTTCTCATTCATGTGGATTTGTACAGCCACAGCTTGAGCCATGTTGTCATAGTCTGTTTTTCCCCTCTTTTTTTTCTTTCAGTAATGTTCTTCAATCCTTCCCTGTTCAGTTTTGATTTCTTCCTTTTCATCTGCCCCTTGCTTCTTTTTTTCCTACCTTCTGTTTTCGAAAAGGGATGCCTTTTCTGTAGACTGAAGGTTTTCTGTTAGAAAAATGTTATAATTCACTGTAATTTGTGTATTACATAACAAAGCAGTCTTTGCTTTTTACAGACATTTATCATTTTTTTTTATTTGTTGTGAACTGCTTTCTTTTTTTTTTTTTTATTTCCTTCTTTATGCTCCGAATCCTCAGATTGTAAACTACTTGTGTACAGAATTCCAGAGTTGTCAGTGGCATTATCTTGTTTCATAGGGGCTGAGTGATCTTTACAGACAATTGTTTGCCTAACATTATTTATCTCAGTTCTCCAAGCCCAGTTGTCATCAGTAAGGTTAGATTTATGACTGCTAATGATAAGCAAATCATCCATCTTTTGACGTGAGGACCACAGATCACTAGTCTTATCAGGTGTTACCTTTAAATATGCATACCATTTATTACACTGTATAGTATATGTCTGCTTTAGAAAATTATTAATGGCATACTCATTTAAGGAATCCATATTCAGCTGGAAATGAACAGCAAATTCTGTAAGAAGAAAATAATCAAAATCGGTTAGCACAGAATTCAGAGAGAACTTAAATCACCTTCTAAGAGAAGAGTCATACAAACTGTATACAACTAAATATTAAACTAAGTACAGTAAAGGTGTTGTTCTGACCTTACAAATTGTGAAAGTCACACAAAAACTGGAACTCCTTTGTGTTACGTGCGAATGCACACAGTAGCTTCTATCACTGTCACTCAAAGTCGCACCTCTTTTTAACAGTAAGGATCAGTAAATCACAAACCTATACAGGATTGTTTAGATAAGCTCTGGGTTTTCCTGTCTGCAGTCTGAGTGAATTTGTAGCTGACTAGACCCATTGGTTTGCCTGTCTAAAACCTATCCCTTCCTAACAACGTACAGTTAAAAATTAAAGGTAAAACAATAAAATATAAATCAAAGTAAATCTTCTTGTCTACAAGCTGTCCCTTTTTTCCTAAAACAGTGAAAAACAGTATGTAAAAAATACAATATAAATTCATATAAAAACTTCTGTTACCAAGCTACTGCACAGTCAGGAATCAGTGCATGCTTGTTTAGATAAACTCTTGGCAATGAATTCTGGTACACCAAAGCCATTATAGGTGGGCATCCCCTGTAAAGAAATCTCTGATGAAAGAGTCTGATGATTCTGTCTCTAACAGATATAGGGCTTCCACAGATTCCCATGCCCGACTCTCTGATTGTGAGGAAAATATTAATTCTTATCCTCCTGTGGAGGAATTTTCTTTTAATCTGGTCATAGCCAGGATGAAGGAGGTATTTTTATGGGAACAAATAGAATGTGCCCCCTTAACTGAGGAGATATTACAATATGTTACAAATGCATATACCTTATTTCTTGCCCATTCCTCCTATTCTGTCAGCCATGGAGAATATGTTGAATACTGCCTGTAGTCATCCTGTTAACCAGCCGTATGTCCCTAAAAAAGCAAACTGTGTAAGGCACCTCAGGATAATGAATTTCTTTTCTGTCTCCTTAGTTCTGATCCAACAGCAGTTTTAAGTATGTGTCATGCAGGCAACAGTTTGGTACTTAACACAGACCCTTCTCCTGGTGACAAGAAAGCAAAATATTGAACCACACAAAAAAGAGAATGTTTCCTTCTTATAATACAAAAAAAGAAATCCAAACAAACTGGTAGACTGGTCCAAAAAAACACCAGTGAATAAACCCATGCCAAGAAGTTTATTCACCACAGCAATCCACGGCAGTCCACACAACAAAAATATTTTTGCACAACATATAATTCATGCAGTTTCTTCCCAGTTAGAGCATAGACTTCATCAGAACTACCTGCAAGGAGTCACAAATCCAAATTTATACAGAGCTAATTTAGTAAAACCATACTTAATTAGATGTCGCTTGTGACAGTTTTTTTTGCCAGTCATCACGCATTAATTAAAATAAATTCAGAAACACTGTAGTACCAAACAATAGAATAAAATAAATGAATAAAGAAATATAATATAATAATCTTGTGTGATGTATATATTGAAAGTGTGTTTAAAAACACAAAAAGACAATAGGCAAGTAGAACAAGTAAAAACATTGTGTGTATTACAAAGCAGAATGAATTTAAGAAGTGAAGATGTTAAGTTGTCCAATCTCGCCTTCGTTCTTGCTGGATGGGTTCGGAGCTGATCCTCAGCTCTGACTCAGCCACTTGCTATAGCTCGAGAGCTCTTTACTGGCTCGAGGCTACCCCTTATCCCAGAATAGCCAGCATCAGGTACCCAGATCTCATTTGCCGCTTTAGCTGCGAGGTTGCTATCAATACTGGCTCAGGCTTAGTATAATTTTTTTCTCTATTAAACTCAAATATTGTGCTTAAAATTTGATATATATTTTCTCTCTCGTAGTAGTTTGTAAGTTTCTTTTATTGTAAACCCCGTATCTCGTTCTTGCTGTGTTTTTTGTGCTGTGTTTGCCTTCGCCCCTTAGTCGCTAGGCCTTCTGTTATTCCCTGAACTCATTTAACTTAGATAGTCCCCCCCCCCTTTAAGGACAGCTGTTTAAGTTACAGGCTCTCCTTTAAGGTGTTTATTAAGTTTTAGTTACTATTGTAGTTTGTCTTTTTTGGTAAAATGTCTAAGGCAGTTAAAACCTCTGGTTTTAAAAAGTGTGACTCATACTGTCAGACGATGTCTCTGACAAATGGGCACACTAGTTGTGTTTACTGCTTGGGGGCTCTGCACCTGCAGGACTCTTGTGCTATTTGTCATGCCTTTAGTCCAAGGGTCCTGCAGGAGTGGAAAAACAAGCTTATCCTCCATGGATTGTTAAAACAGGATTCTCTGGCTAAAGCTTCTCAGCCAATGAAACCTTTGAAACCAGTCAAGCCATCGGCTCCATGTTTGGAACCAACCTGTGAGCTTGACAAACCAAGTGTGTCGGTGCCCTCTGGCACCGACAAGACTACCCCTCCCTTCGGCTCCAATTGTTACTTCGGAGCCGTGTCGGAGCCACAGACAAGCTAAGTCTCCTTCATTGGAGCCGATTTGCTTTGTGCCACAATCACCCTTATTTCAAAGTAAGTCCAGTCATTGCTCATCTTCCCACTCCTCTCGATCCTCGAGTTTATCGGATCAGGATGTGGAGTGTGTGATCAGTATGTTGCAGAAGTCACAGGCCCTTGCTAAAATGCTTTAGAGCCCACCCCAACAGGCTTCGGCTCCATTCACTTAGATTTTGATTCCTCCCCCGACTATGCTTAGTTCGGAGCCAGAGTCCATGGACGCTCTGATAGTGGTTCCTTTGGCTCCGATGACATCCTCTTCGGCTCCGATTACCTCAGTTCTTCCTCCCATCGAGGTATCTGGGTGCAGAAGCTCTCTTGTCAGCTCCGAGGGGGGGGAAGTGGCATCGGACCCTTGTCCAACCCCGCTGTCCATCTCGGAGCGTCAGCTCAGTTGAGCTCGGCTCTCACATCGGCCTCTGAGCCATCGCCCTCAGCGCAGGGTGGGATTCCTGTCTCTTCAGAGCTGGAGCCCTCCTTGTGTTGAGACCGCAGTGCCTTCGAGGTCATGTGGAGAGTTCTGTCCCCACAGACGGCTCCACTATCGCCTCCATCGGCTCCGTCCCCCTCGGTGTCTGTGACAACCTCTGCTCCTCCTCCAGCCCCAAAGCGTAGGGAACCTATGCCCCAGGACAGCCCATTGGGTGAACCCTCTTCTTCCAAAACCTCCCCAGAGCATTCTGAGCAGGCTTTCCGGAAGAAAAAGTGCAAGAGGAAGCACCAAGACTCCCCTGAGTCTGTCACCTCAGATACAGACCTGGATGAATTAGAGGGGTCCCCAAGATCCCCCTCTGAAGATGTTTCCTTTTTGGACATCCTTGAGATTCTCAGGCAGAGGCATAGCTGGACTTCCCTAGCCCCCTCCGAGGATGAGTCTGTATACATGGACGCATTTGGTTCCCGACCTTCCACCTCCTGGGTGTCTCCGTCTTTTGATCCACTCCTGTATGTAGTGTCTCGAAAGGCTTGGTCAGCTCCAGATTCCATGGAACCTGTCCCGAGGAGACCCAGTAAATTCATCACAGCTCCCCAAGACAATTCTTAACTATAAGTGTCCCAGTTGATACCATGGTGGTAGCAGCAGCCACAAAGTGAGAGTTAGCTGAAACCTCCTCATCTGTCAATCCACCAAATAAAGACTCTCATATTATGGACAGATATGGGAAGTGGATGTTTTCATCAGCTACCTTTTCCCTTAGGTCCCTGAACTATCTTTCCCATTTTACTAGACTTCAGAGGGATCTCTTAAAAGAGCTTGGAGATACCCTACAAGATCCCACAGCTGAGGGAACTTCAGCCAAGGTAGCTACCCAGCTGGCGACTCTTAATTCAATAGTCAACTCCTCCATGAGGCTTATGTCATACACAGCCAATGGAGCAAGTAGAGCTGCAGGAACAGGAGTGGCTCTTAGGAGACATTCTTGGCTGCGGCTTTGTCAGATTGTGGAACCTTTCAGAGCATCCTTCACCAATACCCCCTTTGATGGCTCCTCTCTCTTTGGGCCTCAGGTGAAAGACACGCTTACCACATGCCAGCAGGAAGGCAAGACGCTCTCTGATGTCGGAGTCCATTTTTCCATTCCTACCAGACCATACCCAAAGGGTCAGATGGGTGGAAAGATGTGGTTTTGAAAATCCCAGGGACCCTTGCCTGATGCACGTGGTGATTCTTCCCCCAGGGGCAAAGGGGGAAATAATAACAATGGCAGACGCTGCCTTCATGGCAGAGGGGGTCCGCAAAATCAGGGTGACAGAGATACATTCTCTTCCAAACCCTATCAACATCCCTGAAGGGATGCCCGACTGCTCAACTCTGGAGGCAGTTGGGGGAAGGCTTTCATTGTACCCAATCGCCTGGCAATAAATTACAAAAGAAAAATGGGTACTAGCCATTATATCCGGAGGTTACAAGATTCCCTTTCATCAACCCCCTTTTGTTTCAAAAAAATCCATCCCAGATGTTCCATCCAATCTAAGGGATCAGGCAGTCACAGAAGTTTCAAGACTGCTAGAAAAAAGAGCTATCCAGGAAGTCCCCACAGACCAAGCAGAATACGGAACTTACTCAAGATTCTTTTTAGTGCCTAAAAAGACAGGGGACTGGAGACCAATTCCGGATCTAAGCAGGTTAAACAGATCTGTACAAAAAGAAAAGTTCCGGATGGTAACACTGCAGTCCATTCTCCCCTTTCTGGGTCAGGACAATTGGATGTGCTCCACAGATCTTCAGGATGCGTACTATCTTATAAAAATGGACAGATGGTCCAGGAGATTTCTACATTTCCAGCTAGGGGGCCAGTCATTACCAATTCAGAGCTCTGCCCTTTGGTCTCACCACAGCCCCCAGGGTGTTCACCAAATGAATGGCAGTAGTCATGGCTCACCTGAGATGTCTAGGATTCCAGGTGTTTCCTTATCTGGATGACTGGCTCCTCACTGCTACCACCGGGCAACAACTTATAGAGGCACAAGATTATATCATCACATCCTATGCTCAACTAGGCATCACAATAAATTTCGAAAAATCTGCCTTGTTGCCCTGTCAGTCTATTACATACATAGGAGCAGAGCTAAACACAAGAAAAATTATTGTAAAATTGCCTCAGGAAAGAGTTTCCATTATTCAAAAACAGGTGTCACTTCTCCTGAGGAGCAAAAGAATTCAAGTCAAATATGTTCTTCAAGCTCTAGGGTCCATGGCAGCAGCCATTCTTCTAGTTCCCTTAGCAAGCTTTCACATGAGAATCCTTCAGCGGCTTCTTTTCACACAATGGTCCTTCCTGGAATTACCCATGTCTCACATGATGCTAATTATGGAATCTTGCAAAAGACACCTTTCCTGGTGGATGGTTTCCCCACTAGTTACTCAGGGCAGACCTTTCATAGAACCTCATCTGGTCACCACAGTGACCACGGATACTTCCTTGATGGGGGCGGGGGGCATTATCTAGGGAAGACAGTCCAAGGCACTTGGCAACCTGACGAGTACAACTTGCACATCAACGTCCTGGAGATGAGAGTTCTCCTAGCATTGCAAGTTCTTCAAGACTCTCTCCCTACCGAGACTATTGCAATACAAACTGACAATGTGTCAGTGGTTTGGTACATCAACAAACAGGGCAGAACCAGGTCTTACCCCTTGTGCCGAGAGGCCCTCAGACTGTGGCAATGGGCGATTTCCTCCCAATGTTTTCTGACAGCAACGCATATCACTGGGACATCCAACGTAATAGCGGACGGGCTCAGCAGGGCGATCCTCATGCCTTACAAGTGGTCTCTGAAACAGGAAATTGTGGATCTTATTTTCTGCAAATGGGGCCAGCCTTGCTGCAATCTCTTTGCCTCTCTCTCAACAACAAATGCAGCAGCTACTTCTCCCTTGTTCCTCCTCCAGCTCAGACATCCAGGGATGCTCTAGTCCACAATTGGCCTCAGGGACTCCTTTATGCATTTCCCCCCTTTCCCCTAATTCCAAAAGTCATTCAGAAAGCAAAATCGTTGGGTTTCAAAATGATCCTCATTGCCCCCTATTGGCCTCGACAGATTTGGTTTCCATTCCTTCACCCCCACCTTCTAGCCCAGACTTGGATTCTGGACCCAGTAACGGTCCTCTTGATTCATCAGTCACGTGGGCTACACCCACTCCCTCCAGTCTCTCAAGCTCACAGCTTGGTTACTCCACTTCCAATCCTAGCCAGGCACCCCAATATTTCCCCAGCAGTGCATGATATTATTGCTTCCTCCCATAAGACAAGTACAAGGTAAGTCTAAGCTAGCAAATGGAAATGATTCTCTTACTGGGCAGAATCCAGAAATTTAGATCCTTTTTCAGCTCCTATACACGAGATTTTGGATTTCTTAGCAGAACTGTTTCATTCTGGTGCAGCGGCTGCTACCATCAGAGTACAATTAGCTGCCATTTCAAATTTTCATGTCAGAGTTTCTAAATCCAGCATAATGTCTCTCAAACTCTGTAAGGCCTTCATGAGAGGTACATCTCTACATAGACCCCCAGTAAAAGAGCCCTTTCCACCTTGGGATCTCAATTTGGTTCTGGCCTCCTTGATACTGCCACCCTTTGAACCAGCATTATCATATTCCTTGAAATTTCTCTCTTGGAAAACTCTTTTCTTAGTTGCTTTTACTTCTGCCAGACGTGTTTCAGAACTTCATACACTGTGTTCACCCTCCATACCTAGTTTTTCACAAAGACAGGGTTTCTCTGAGAACCAACCCCTCTTTTCTACCTAAAGTTTGTTCAGAACGCAATTTGAATCAATCCATTGACCTTCCTGTATTTTTCCCTAATCATTCCAACAAGGCAGAATACAGATTACACCAATTGGATGTGCATAGACAACTGCGTTTCTATCTCCATAGAATTAAAGAGATGAGAAAATCAGATCATTTGTTCCTTTTCATTTTCTAAGAACAAACAAGGCCTTCCAGTTTCTAAAGTAACATTGGCAAAATGGTCATCAGACACCATAGCCCATACATACCATTTGCGATAAAAAAGATCTTCCAACAAAACCCAAAGGTCATTCAACCAGGTCAGTAGCTACTTTGGTAGCGTTTCAATCTAGATTGCCCATAGATTCAATTTGTGCAGCAGCTACTTGGGCAGATCCTCATACATTCATTTTGCATTACAAAGTAGATGCGGTGTCCCGGGGCAGGGCTTCCTTTGGTTCCATTGTTCTGAAGAGTCTGTTCCAATGAGTCACCCAGGATTGAGGTGCTAGGGACGCTGTCCCATCCAGGAAGAATGAAGGCGAGAGTGGACAGCGTAACATAAAGAAGTTATGTACCTACCATAACGTTCCATATTAGTTGTCCTTCATCTCGTCTTCCTTCTTGCGTCCCTCACTCCGTTCCCCTTCCTCGAGGATTGAGAGGAGTTTCTCAATGGTTTCACTGGCTAATTTGTTTTATTAGTTGCTTCCCAACCGAACCATGACAATTAACTGTATATCCAGGTCTATTAATGGATTATTTTCTGTAATTATGTGTAGTGTGAGCTATCTCAAACAAGATTTGGGTAGCTGATGCTGGGCATTCTGGGATAAGGGGTAGCCTTGAGCCAGTAAAGAGCTTTCGAGCTATAGTAAGTGGCCGAGTCGGAGCCGAGGATCGGCTCTGAACCTATCCAGCAAGAAGGAAGGCGAGATGAAGGACAACTAATATGGAACGTTATGGTAGGTACATAACTTCTTTTTATGAAACGTAGTTAAAATCAGTGTAAAAAATGATTATAAAAATAATAAATCGGTTATAAAATGGATACTGGTCATAACTTGGCTACCCTTATTTTTAAGACTGGAAAAATAGACTGTCATTTATACCTGGATAGGAAGTGATATTTAATTTTAATTGCCAATATAATTCGTTATACTTTATCTGTATTTCCATTGCCTCGCCTCTAGGATATCAGAAATTGATGTCAAGAAACCCAAATAAGATGTTGTTAAAATTTACACAAGTGGTAGAATGTTTATATAGTGGATTATTAATATTTTGTCTGTCAATATCATAGCAGTGTTCATATATTCTCCTCCTTACTTGCCGCTCTGTTTTTCCAATATATAGAAGACAGGGCAGGTGCCACATCTTGCTATGTATATTAAGCCACAACTGTTACAATTACCAGACTTAAAAGCAATTTATATTTCCCAACATCTTCTGATTGTATTTCTAAATCCTCTAAAAAAATATTTACATTGTCTACACTTTCCACATTTACGTGTTCCTTTTTTGTTAGTGTTGTTACAGTTACTTTTTAAAATTTGATAAAGTCTTGTAAACAAAGTAGGGGGAATCACCAGGTAACTTGTATAAATATCCGTTCCCTCTAAAAATATCCACTGCTTTAACACTAAATCCTTAACCTTTCCCATACCTGGTGTAAGGGTTGATGTGGGCTTTTTTGAAATAAAAAATAAATGAGTGCCCAAGGATGGGTATATATTTGTTTCTCCCACCCCTTAATAATCTTCCCCTTTATAGCTTTAACAAAAGATAAAGGATGCCCCTTTCTAAAAACATGTTTTCTAAAATATCCAGTTCTTTATTAAATTGTTCCTTTGTAGAGGTCATTCTGGCAATCCTTACAAATTGTTCCTTCACCAAGTTCCTCTTATAATGTAAAGGACGGAAGCTGTCAAAATGAAGGTATGTGTTGGAAAAGGTGGGTTTCCTGTAAATAACTGACTCAAACTTGGTACGTACCTTGTAAATGGTTACATTTTAATAATTGTGTTCCAAATGGTAAGAATATGTAAATCTTAAACAGTCAGTGGCGAATCACAGGAAATAAGTGATCAGCACTCGAAAATAATTACAGAACTTGGGGTATTTTATTCATGATGGATAATTTCAAGTTTTTTAACTGCAGTTCTTTAGAGATCACTATCCACCATTTTTATTTATTTAAGAAAGGATTTACTTTTATTCCCAGTAAAAGTGTCAATTTGGTGGATCTTTTAGGAGAACTAAAGATTTTCACTAGAAAATTCAGTTTAGCCCTTCAGTTTGATGATAAATCCCCTTTAGCTGCTACTGATTTTAGGAAGAAAAGTGTTTATAACCCCCACCTCACCCGTTAGTTTTAGCCTTTGAAAAGGCTTTTGAATCTGACATTCATAAAGTTTTTACCACTATTTTTTGTATTGCGGAGTCAGAAATTTAAATTCTACTGAAAAGTATCTTTTGGCTTCACTTACTACTAACCAAAATATCAGGGTTATGAAACCTGATAAGAGAGGGGTAGTAGTTTTATTTGACACAATTGATTATTTGGGATATATGTATGATATTCTACAAAACAGTGAAACATACTGTGTAGAATCATGTAATGATGTAAATATAGCTTTTTGAAAGATTGACCTATTCCTAGAGGATTGTTTACTTTTTATTTATTTATTTTACAGTTTGTTTACCAGGATAGGCCATTGGGCTGAAGGAGTCCATTTTTAATGGAGTTCTGGGGAGAAAAGCTCCAACAAGGTTAAACAAGTGATAAAGTAATTAGACAAACACACCGACAAAATGTTACAAAGTATATAAAATCTGTAGTATACAATGAAATAAGAGATGTACTAACAAAAGAAATAATATAAAATGCTTTTACAGTGCAATCAAAGGTACTATATATATATATATATATATATATATATATATATATATATATATATGTGTATGTATATATATATATATATATATATATATATATATATATATATATATGTATATGTATATGTGTATATATATATATATATATATATATATATATATACATACACACACACACACACACACACACACACACACACACACAGGGGTGTACTTCCCATAATTGAACATCCAAATGCTCGACTTTCATATGGTTGAGACCATATGATCAAACATATGAATGTTTGAAAATGTGAAAAGAAAAAAAAAAACTAAACATTGCTAGCAGGGGGGCTTGCCTCCCTGCACCCCCCATTTAAATATACCAACTCTGAAATCGCACTACATTGCGGTATAGGGAAATCTTCCCGTTCTGTGCTCTATGGAGATCCCTATTCAGATAGGGTTGCCACCTTTTAACAAGGCCAAAGTGGGACATGGGAGTGTGGCCAATAGGACAGGGGATGTGACCAATATGACACTGGCCACACTCCCACCACGACATCACCAGAGGTGTTAAAGGAGATGCAGTATTACAGTTATGGGTACAACATTGTGACATTACAGCATACTAAAAACTCAAACCATTTAAATGAAGTGAAGCATTACTGCAAAAAAAACACATTACTCAGTTGTAACAGTAAGCAAACTTTAAAGGAATAAAAAAAACACACTACTCATTAAACAGACACTTTTATTTAAAAAAGTAAAAACATTCATAAATCAACCATGACTATTCTGAAAGAAAACTAAAAAAATCTACATACCACACACAAGCCAAGTGTAAAATTGACTGTTTTTATTGTAAATTAAAGCTAAAGCAAAGAAAAACACAAAACTACATACTGCACACTAGCAAATTAAAGCTAAAGGAAAGAACACCACAAAACTACATACTGCACACTAGTACACTAAATCACGTTTTTTAAAAGTGTATTTTGAATTAGATTTTATGGCTTGAATAAGGGCCCGGTTTGAAACAATATTTGAATAAAAGTCACTACATTTCATCCAGTAATTTACAATCATCATTAGTTCGGCTTTTAACAAGTCTACACTACATGGGTTTCGCACAACTGTCCATTTACCTTTCACCAAAGAAATAACTCTTTCTGCAAATGCATTTGATATCGGTATAGATAATATCCTAGCAATTACCGTATATAGTGCAGTCAGCTCAGGCCCTTCTCTGGAAAGCTTCAGCCACTTTTCTCCTGGGGTCAAGCTTGTCTTACATAACTGTTCGAGAAAGGGCCTAATTGCCAAGTAGTCCCTGAAAAAATGGTCTTCATCTACATCCTGCAAACTCAGGGCAGTGGTCACATTGAGTATGTCACTGAAAGCAAAGGGCTCAGTTAGACATAATGTAGACAGTGTAAACAAGTAGTTGTTTTCAGTATAATCAAACCACTGTTCCAAGTACTTCACTGCTGTCTACAAGAACACAATGAAGTCTCTTTTCACTTTGTTAGCAGAAGTGCTGTCTAATGTGCTCATAAGTGCCCTAAGTTTCCCTCCAAAGAAAGCACCTTCAGCTCTTGCCTGCAGTTTTTGCTTCAGAGAGACCATTGCACAAAAGTTTCCATGACAGTAAGTCCTGATTTTTCTAATGTACTTATATGTTCATTAAAATCGACAAGAACAGCACAGAGAAAGTACAGATAGTACTGGGGCACTGTAGGCAATGCATTCTCACCATGCTCATTAGCTGAAAAGTACTGCCATATCTGCCAGGAGGGGGTCTCCTCTTCTCCCTGGGAGAGGAAGTAATACTGGAGTACTGGGAGATTTTTCACTACTCCTTCAATGGCAGGCAGTAGTGACAGCCACCTTGTTGGCATACGTCTTAACAGACTCTTAAATTCCATGCCACAAAACTCAAAGAAGTCTTTCAAGTCTCTGGTCCTTGTGGCAGAACCTGAGAAATGGCTGAAATGTTTCATTACAAATACCTCCACATCGTACGGTAGTTGTGCTGCAGCTTTTCTGGCTGTGTTGTGAATGATGTGGGCAACACAGTTAGCCTTCTGGAGTGATGGGCACTTTTTTTTTAATCTGTTTAATCTGGTGTACACACCAGATTTCTTCCCATAGTTCACACTGGCATTATCAGCCCCATATGCTGAAATGCTGTTCCAGGGCAAGGAGTGCCATTCTATAATGTTCACAATTTGCTGTGATATGGCCTGTGCAGATTCATCAGGATCTTCATAGAAGTCCAACAGGCCATTCACCACCCCTTCTTCTTTAGAAAAATACCTCACAGCAAGTGGAAATAATTTTATGTTCCCCTTGTTGGCAGCATCTGATGAAATGGCAAATGAAGTGCCTGGTTTTTGAAGGTCATGCAGGAGGCATTCCAATGAGTGCGGTCCCAAAACATTTTTGACTACGGCTTCGGCCTTGGTTCTTCCACAAGATAGTTTCTTTGCAATGTCTTTGTCACCGTATAACTGGCTGGCCAACATTACGATAGGAAATATTGTGCTTAACAGCTTGGAACCCTTCAGAGGCTTCTGCTGCAATGATCCTAAGTTCTGGTCCGTCATTGTTTGTGTTCCTTGCCCACTTTGTCATCAGGTGACTGGATTTAGCTTGAAGAATAGAAGTCTTATGTTGTTCAGTTGCCTCATGCCGTGCAACATCGTTTCTTCCACTGTGGGTCACTAGAAATTCTCTCATGCAGTACCTGCAGAATGGTTTGACATCACTGCATCTCTCGATCCAGTCGAATTCCGTTTTCCAAACGTCCTGCCACTTGCACATTCTCTTGTTGCTGATTGTCTGTGATGAAGCTGCTGCTCTCTTCATTCTTCAGTCTGTACTTACCTGATATGCAGCATATTTAGCAAAACTATATTAGTAGGTGCAGTATCATACTGGTGCACGAATGAACTGGCTAGAAACAGTGGCACATGAACTGGCTAGAAACACTGGCACATGAAATCACTGGTTTGAAAAAGACTGGCACCTGATATCATAAAAACATTGGCATATGAAACACAAAGCAGCTTAACTTTCTTTGATATAGATTCAGTAAAGACCTGAGAATGAACTGACCTTGGTTCTAGATGATTGCCACTGTCCCAATGACCCTATGTGCAAAAATGAGAAAAAGGGGTTTTAGATCGATGAAAAATATTGGCACTTGAAAGAACTGGCTTGAAAAACATTGGCACTTGAAAGAACTGGCTTGAAAAACATTAGCACGCAAAAGAACTGGCTTGAAAAACATTGGCACGTGAAAAAACTGGCTTGAAAAACATTGGCAAGCGAAAGAACTGGCTTGAAAAACATTGGCACTTGAAAGAACTGGCTTGAAAAACATTGGCATGAGAAAGAACTGGCTTGAAAAACATTGGCACACGAAAGAACTGGCTTGAAAAACATTGGCATGCGAAAGAACTGTCTTGAAAAACATTGGCATATGAAAGAACTGAGGAATGGAGCAGAAAAGAATTAACATTACAAACAATTAGAAAAAGGTAAAATAGTAAATGAGGTAATGTACTGGGCATTTTGGCCATTGAAAACTTTTAACACAGCTCGTAGAAAACTAAATGCATTATTTTTACCACCGAACATGCCCCCCCCCCACCCCACCCCTCAAGAAAACACATTTACACTGTACCAAAAAAAACACTAAAATGAATGAGAATGCACAGCGGATACCATAGACCCGACTTAGCTTTTGACCACAGCAGTTAAAAGAAGTAAATGTATAGCACTAATTTGCACAGTGCAATGATCTACTAATGAACATGCCCAGCAGCAGCACTGGCCGTAATCGGATTATAATGAAAGCAGTACATTGTAAATTTATTGAAGACATCATTAAAAACAAAAATACAAACTTGCTACTTATAAAACAAACTATCCAGTAACAATGACATGGTTTAGCACAATCTCAAATGCAGTGCATTAACTTCTGAGGATGCATCCACAAAAAAAAAAAAAAAAAAAAGGAAAAAGTTCATAAACATTTAACTTTTAAAAATACTTCTTGCAAGTGCAGCTAAAATAAACTACAATGTACGGCAGACTCCATGGACCCCTTTTACCTCAAAACATAGTAATTAATAGTAATTTACCCAGCACAGTGATGCAATAAACAGGCCAAAGCAAAATCAGCACCCCCATATTCACACAGGACATTTTATCCTTATTAAAGGCAGCATAAAAAATAAAATGCACACATTTACAACTATAATTGAAAACAATCTTGAAACAGCTTCGGCAAGTTAGCAACATGTACCTACTGGAATAATAAATGCACTACGTTAACTGTTAACATTCCCCTCTAAAGGTAGACCTGTACCACATGCACATTGACTTGCAAGAACAGGAAAAATTACCCAGACAGTATATCCTAACTTCCTGAAGACAGCATTAAATTGCACACATTTCCACACAAAAAAGTGCAAACTATGCTCAAACATTTTCTATCTGCAAACAGAAAGTACCCTGAAAAAGCTACGATAATAGAAATACATCACACTGCATTTATATTTAAGACTGCACCCCACCAGAAATAAAACGTCTATGCACATGGTTCAGCCTTTAAAAAGTAACACTTCCAAATCATACCCCCAACAACAATTACATCATACACACACAGGTGTTATACCTTTAAAAACTACTACTCAAAATAACCACTGCACAAATTTAAATACTGCGTACTGTACCCCCATCTACCTCTAAACATTAAAAACTTAAATAAAGCACAATATTCCCATTTTAAACTACTACTTGAAAATCTCAAAATAACCACTGCACAAATTTAAATACTGTATACTGCACCCCCCATTCACCTCTAAACATTAAAAACTTACATTTAAATAACGCACAATATTCCCATTTAAAGCTACTACTTGGAAATCTAAAAATTACCACTGCACAGATTTAAATACTCCATACTACACCCCCCATTAACCTCTAAACATTAAAAACTTAAAGCACAATATTCCCATTTTAAATAACTAAAGCCACAAAATACTATGTACTTGCCACTATCACAGTCTTTGCTGGACTAGCTGGCTTCCTTCCTCCTGGAATGGCTGGCTGGATGACTGGGCTCTCTGTCTGATGAGTGGCTGGGCTGGCTGGCTAGCAGGCTTCCTTGCTGGCTTCTTCGCTAGCTGACTGGCTTCCTTGCTGGCTTCTTTGCTAGCTGACTGGCTTCCTTGCTGGCTTCTTGGCTGGCTGACTGGCTTCCTTGCTGGCTTCTTGGCTGGCTGGCTGACTGGCTTCCTTGCTGGCTTCTTGGCTGCCTTCCTTGCTGGCTTATCTCAGTCCTTTCTGAAAAAGAAGAAGTTATTAGCAGCTGTAGAGCACTAATACAAAACTGCTCTACAGCTGCGACCTTTGTAGGGCTCTTCCGACGCGAATCCCTGCGCCCTTCCATCCTTGCAGCCAATTGCTGCTTGAATTACACCATCCGGACCTAACAGGGAGTACCTCTAACTACAGGTCCGGGTTGGTGATGTAGCCGCATTGCTGTGGAATAACCAGAAGTATTTTTGGCTTTTCCACGGCAATTCAGCTACACTGATAAACGGGACTTTTAAAAGTCCCACCGCCTAACAATGCGGGCAACGGGATGAAAAGGCGCAACCCGTGAGTGTCCTGCTCACAACGGGATGGGTGGTAACCATACATTCAGATCAGTCGAGCTTTTAAAAGTTCGATCATTTGGTCTTGGCCATATGAAAGTCAAACTTTTAAAAGTTCAACCATCTGAAGGGGACCCATATATACACACACATATATATGGGTCTAGGGCTATTCACTGAAAACTAATTTCGTAGAATCACATTTCACTGAAAGAAAGTATTGTTGGGCAAATAAAATGTGTATGCCCTTCTTCCCACTGTAGTGCAACCCTGGAGTTAGTATATATAGTTGGAGAGGTGTGGGTGGGGGGCACAGACCCCACTTTGGTGGGTGTGGGGGGGTGAAGCCCCCCACCTATTTCATTATTATATTTAGGAACCTTATTTCACTGAAAGTTAGCAATATAAAACCAAAAGTAGGTGGGGAGCTACACACCCCACACCCCCCCAACTTATATATACTAACTCCAGGGTAGGGTCGTACTACAGTGGGGAGAAGGGCAATACACGTTTTATTTGCCCAACAGTAATTTCTTTCAGTGAAATGTGATTCTACGGAATGAGCTTTCAGTATATAGTTCTAGACCCATGTACACACACACACATACACACACACACACACACACACACACACACACACACACACACACACACACACTTACATTTACATAAACTGTACAGGTGAACTTCTCAAGTCAAATTACAAAGGAAACAACAAACAGAACAGGGAAATTAAGGACTAATAGGTAGAGTGAAGATATAGGTATAGAAAGAAGTAGTAAGGAGCATAGATGTAGGTGGAAAATTAGGTAGGAAACTAGACAGTGGGGATTAGAGTTATGAAATTTGAAAGAGAGAAGTAGGTAGGTGTGGAGAAGTAGAGGAGAGGGATCAGAGTTATGAGAAATTAGAGAAGAGAGATGGGATATGGTTAAGTAGAGGAGAGTCAGGAGGGGTGGGAGCAGGAGCATTCCCAGAGAGATGAGTGGTGGGAATGGAGCAAGGTTTTGAAGGTGGAGTGGTTGTTGGTGGTACGAATTTGTGGAGGAAGAGAATTCCAGAGTCGGGATAGATGGAAGGACAAAAGGAATTTGCCTGGAGTTCGAGCAGGTTTGTGTACTTCGAGCAGGTTTTGATTGTTTGACCTGAGTAGTCTATCAGGTTGATGCAATTGGAGGGAGGAGTCAAGGGAAGGGCAGAGAAAGGGTTTAAAGATGAGTTTATGTGCTTAAGAAAGTTGGATGAAGGAGAGATGGTGGGGTTATTCAAGCCAATTTAGTTTGTGAAGGGCATTACAGTGATGAGTGGAGGATTTGGCACCAGTGGCAAACTTTAAGATTATGTTATAGCAGGAAGCTAGTTTAGTCTTTAGACCGGATTTGAGAGTAATAAGGAGGGGGCACCATACAAGAGGGGAGGGTTTGAGGTAGGTGTTTGGTTGAGGGAGTAAGGAAGCGGTTGTGACAGTAGAGTAAGCCTAGTTTTTGGTGGGTTTTCTTTATATTTGTTTGGAGATGCATGTCAAATATAAGCTGTTCGTCGATAGTGACACCTAGTAGCTTTGTATGAGATACGATTTCTGTAGGGGTCCTGTTTTGGCTAGTTATGGAGAAAGAGTTCTTGTCAATTTTAGTAGTCTTTGAGGAGGTTGAATATGATAATTTTGGATTTGGACGCATTTAGTGCTAGATGATTGTTTAACATCCAGTTCTTGGTTGATAGGAAGGCTTCTTGGGTTAGTTTCTGTAGTATGGGGAGGGTTTCAGTAGAGCAGATTATCACAGAGTCATCTGCATATTGGACAAGCTTGGCATTAGGAATGCACTGGTGAAAGTCATTTATAAATATATTAAATGGTATCGGGCCTAATATGGATCCCTGTGGTATTCATGTGAGGGTGTTAAGGAAAGGGGAAGTATGCTTTTTCCACTTGACCGATTGTCTAATCGAGAGATAACTGGAGAACCAGTTGATAGAGATGGTGGATATGTTAAAATGAGAGAGTTTAGACAAGAGGAGGCAGTGCGAAATTGTATCGAAGGCCTTGGATAAATCGAGTTGGAAAGTAGATACAATACTGATGGAGCCACGTGCAGAATTGACAGTTTTGAGGAAGGAAGGAGAGTAGAGCAGTGGTGGTGCTGTGTCCAGGACTGAAACCGTGATGTGAGGGGGTAAGCAGATGGTTATCAAGTAGGTAGGGTAGTCGTCGCAGATGGATGCATTTTTCTAAGATTTTTGAGATAGGGGAGAGAATGGCATTTGGCCAGAAGTTAGAGATTTCAGTATTGTTTCCACCTTTATGATACTTCAGGGTTATATCAGTCACTCAACATTTGAATTTTTATCTCACAAAACCCCTTATATACCCAATATTTTTGAGATCCTGAAAGTCAATGAAAATCTTGACATACCTCCTTTTAGACTGATAGTTTCAACACAGGGTTCAAAAACCTATCCACTTGAGGTATATATATATATGTGTATATATAAATATATATATATATATATATATATATATATATATATATATATATATATATATATAGAAAAATAAAGCAACAGCTACCATGCAGAGTCCAATAAACAGCGTTGCAACGTCTCAGTTCATATACTGCTTCATCAATCCACTGCTTACAGAATCCAGCAAACAGTCAATACGTATTGAATATAAAAAGTTTTTTATTATTGGTGCACTCAGGAGGTAAGCGCTTTCACTTCAATGCTTCATCAGACCATACAACTGAGTGAATAACAGATTTCCATTTAAAAACATGAGCTTCCAATCATATACTGACACATCATAATTACTTCAACAATTAGAGAATACATAAAATCAAACTAATTAAGCAGCAATGCTAAAGAACAGAAGTCAGTAATTGCACTTAATGCAGTTAAACTTGAACTCTCTCCTAGTATCCGGATGTATAAATATATTCATTTTTCTGATATGTGGGCAAAAATTACATCCACCACATGGTATAGTACCTGTTATGTCTCGAATTTCTTCCCTATCATGAGTATAGCATAACATCTCCTAATATTCATCTTATTCCTAAACCTAAACCTCGGTCTATCACCTATGCAATCTGCAATTTGTGGGTCTATCATCAAAACACCCCAATGTTTCTTAAAAATTTCAGCAATGTTGTCCTTGTCTTTAGTAAAAAACATGGGAATCCTAATTTTATTATTTGTATCAATAGCATTTCTCTTGTCGTGAGATTGACTTGAAAATAGGGCTTGGCTCTATTCTCTCTCAGAGAATTAATAACGCATAAACCTTCATTAATATCACGGGGTGTATAACCCCGTTGTACAAACCTCTCTCTCAAGTCTATCATTTCTTTCTCAAAGCCCTCTTCAGTATTATTTAACCTTGAAATACGCATCCCTTGTCCCTTGACAACATTGCGAAATACGTAGTTCGGGTGCATGCTCCTCCTATGAAGCAATGTATTTTTGTGGCATGCTTTCCTAAAAACACCAGTTGTGAGAGAACCATCACTCAGTCTCTCTACAAATACATCTAAAAACGCAATCTTTGTAGAGGAAACATTCATGGAAAACTTTAAATAACTTGTGATTTGATTGATTTCATATATAAATCTATACAATGCATTTAAATCACCATTCCAAATAAAAAAGGCATCGTCTACGAAACGTTTATAAAAAAGGACATTTTTCTTAAACTGTTCCATTATAAATAATTTTGATTCTTCCCACATAGCTAGAAACATGTTGGCGTAGCTATTGGCACAGGAAGTGCCCATAGCTACGCCATCCAGCTGTATGTAAGGGATGTCATCAAACAAAAATATATTACTTTCAAGTATTGTCTCTAGAAACAAAGATAACAAATCAATTAATCTAACATCATAGTTGCTATGTCTCTCTAAATAACGTCTCACAGCTGTTATACCTTCTTCATTCGGAATAATGGTGAACAAGGACTGTACGTCCAAAGACACTAATAAAAGTTCTTTGTCAATTGTGTTCTCATTTTCACAAAAAATATATAACTCTTTCAAAAATTGTTGCGTGTCTCTTAAAATAAAAAGATTTTCATCTACAATCGGGCGCAAATATTTTTCTACATGTATTGAAAGAGGCTCCGTACACCATCCCCTCCCAGAGACAATAGGTCTCATGGGTGGGTTAAGGCCATCTTTATGGACCTTAGGTAGCCCATGTATAGTGGATGTAATAGGACTCTCAGTATAAAAATATTGAAACAAATCCCTCATTATAATACCAGACTTAACTAGATCTTCTAGCATATTTCTGACACTATTTATTTTCTCAGAGACTAGTTCTTGATCTATTCGTTTATAAAATTTCTTATCATTCAACATTCTAAACATAGAGCTCTTATAATCAGTTGCATCCATTATAACAATTGGTCCAGCTTTATCCGCTGGCCTTATACTGATACTCAAATCATTCTGCAGTCCTTTAAGTGCTTCACGTTCATTAAAATTCAGGATGTTCTTCATCTCACATTGCTGCAGTCATAACTTGTGGGTAGTCCGCTGTCCTCGGTCGGCCCGAATACCAAAGTATTAGGCTGGCGTCGGTCATGGGCGCCTAGATCTGACGTCAGTGCGCCATGGTATAAAAGCGCATGACCGATGTCATATCCTCAGTCTTTTTTGCCGCATGGTCCGAAGCAGAAGCAGTGTTTACAAGTGCCGTTCGGCGTTCTGAAATTTTCGTATTCTGAGTTTCAGACCGAAACCAAGTTGGGCTAATTACCCCGTTGGGGAATATTTTTGTTTTTTCTTGCCTCAGTTAATTCCGGATGTCAGAAAAAGTGAATAATTGTATTTCTTGTGGGAAACAGATACCGCATAGGGATTACCACTCTCTTTGTATTCCTTGTTTGGGGCCTGAGCACGACGTAGTCGGGTGTTGCTTTTGTGTTAGGTTTAATAAGCGCACCATTAAACATAGGTTAGATTGCGCTAGGCTTGTCTTCGGTAAGCGGTGTAATTATAATATGCCGTTGGATCCTCCGACGCCCGCTACCGCGAAGAAGCGCAAAGAAAAATCGTTAAGGTCCAAGCAGGATGAGTCGTCCGTTCCGGACGCCGGTTCTTTAGAAACTACGGTGGAATCTGTAGATCCAGCCGAGGTTTCAGTTGAGTCTCAGGGGGAGACGTTAATTTTACAAGATGTGGCCTCTCAGGAGTCAGGTCAGGCTGAGGGGGCCTCTCAGGTTGCTGTTCTCCCTTCTTTGCCTAAGGTGGTTAGGCCTTCTCCTTCTGTCTCTAAAGTTCCTTCCAAAGGCAGGCCTGGTTTGCCTTCCACAGGTGTCAGTCCTAGTTCTGCAGGTTCTGTGCCTAAAAAACACATGCTTAAAATGGCAGAAGATTTAATTTCTTTAATCAGGGGTTCTATGCCCCCTCCTGATAAGAGGCCTAGGGTGGAGCCAGAGGTGGAAAGTTTGGAGCAGGCTTCAGATTACTCAGAGTCTTCGGCTGAAGACATTCAGGATTTTCCTCCTTATTCTGATTCAGACGCAGAGGATTCCAGTCCTTCTGCTTCTCCTCCAGAGGATTTTTCTTTTTCAGAAACCCTGCATTCTATGAGGGAGCATTTTAAATGGGAAGGTCAGGATTTCTCAGATCCCCGAAAGAGGCTTAGGGAATTTTTGTTTTTACCACAGCATTGGGCCTTGGCTATACCTCCTGTTTTGGATGTTGTTCAAGACGTTTTCTCTGAGGCTTCCCTTAATCCAGACTCTTTGCCTCCTGCGCCAGTTAAGCCAGATAGGTATTACAGAGTGCCTGAGGCTCATAAATATCTGTATAAGAGCCCAAGGGCTGACCCAGAAACTATTAGCCAGGGACCTAAGGGTGTCAGGGCTTCTGTTGTAAAGAATCCAGTTCCTATGGATAAAGATGCTAGAGCTTTGGATAGGTGGGGTAAGAAAGTGTATACCTCTTCCACTTTAGCAATGAGGGCTTTGAATTGCCAGTTTCATATGTTGAAGTACCAGAATTTTCTCCTTACTCAGTTAAAATCTAAAGTGAATGCTTTGGCAGAGGGCATAGAGTGTAAGGAATTACAGGATTTGGTTCATGCCTCTGATCAGGTGGGTAAGCATTCTTTGCAGTGTGGTTTCGATGCTTTACAGGCTTCTTCCAGGGTGGCTGCCACTGGTTCAGTTATTCGCAGGCACGCCTGGCTTAAGGATCAGAATTTGTCAGAGCATGTTAAAGCTAGAATTTTGGATGCTCCTTTGCAGTCTGAAGTTTTGTTTGGTTCTCCTGTGGAGTCTGTCTTGAAGAAAATGGAAGACAAGGCTAAGTCTATGCAGACTGTTAAAGATTTTTTGCAGGTGCAGCCCCCTAAGTTTAGCAGGAATTGGCCTACTAAGGGTTGGGCTTACCCTTCTTCTGATTTACAGTCTAGGGGCAGATCTAGACGTGGTAGGGGCAGAGCTCAGGGTTCCTTCAGGCCTAGAACGTGGAGTTCACCTGCACAATCTACAGGTGAGGGCAGGGGCCAGTCCTTTCGTAAACAGGCCCAATGACCTGCATCTTCAGCTGCCAGATCCTTCCTGTCTGGTAGCTCCTTTGGGAGGAAAGTTGGCACTCTTCAAGCAAAACTGGCTTTTAGTCACCCAGGACAAATGGGTGTTGGACATTGTAGACCGAGGCTACAAGTTTTATTTCCACACATTGCCTCCTTTCAAAGGCATGCCAGACGTTCCTCCTCAGCAAAGGGTAGAGGCTCACAAACAGATTTCTTTACTTCTTCAAATGGGGGCTATACAGCAGGTCCCTCTGTCAGAAGTGGGCCTAGGATTTTATTCTCGCCTGTTTCTAGTACCAAAGAAAGGAAACACTTGGAGGCCGATTTTGGATTTATCTATCCTCAACACATACCTGGACATTCCAAAATTCAAAATGTTGACGTTACAACAACTTCTGCCTCTGTTGGGCAAAGATCACTGGATGGTAACTCTGGATCTCAAAGAGGCTTATCTTCATGTTCCTATCAGGCCCAGTTGCAGGAGATACCTGCATTTTCGGGCTGGGACTTTACATTATCAGTTCTCTGCATTGCCCTTTGGCTTATCTGCTGCGCCCAGGGTGTTCACAAAGGTTCTGGCTCCGGTGATAGCCTTCTTAAGGTTAAGAGGAATACAAATTTATCCTTATTTGGACGATTGCTTGATTCTTGCTCAAGACAAGCACGAACTTCTTCACCATCTACAGTATGTTATGGCAGTGTTAAGGTGCCTAGGGTATTCTGTGAACGAAACAAAGTCCAGTCTAGTACCCTCTCAGGAAATGTGCTTTCTGGGTGTGAGACTGAATACAGCTTCCCAGATGGCCTTTTTGACCCCGGACAAGCAAAGGAACCTTACACTTTACTTCCACCAATTGTCTCTACGGTCCAGGCTGACTGCAAGGACAGTCCTTCAAGCCTTGGGGTTCATGGCATCTTGTATTCTGGTGCTTCCCAATGCCAAACTGCATATGAGGAAGCTACAATGGTATCTCAAAAATGTATGGACACAACACTGGCACGATCTGGACACTGTCATTCAAATAATACCTTGCATTCAAAAGGAATTTTTGTGGTGGGCTCAGGAATGTCACCTAAACAAGGGACTCTCTGTGACCCGACCAGAGGCGAGTCAGATCTTAACGACAGATGCCTCGGACAAGGCTTGGGGAGCACACCTCAATGGAAAATGGGTTCAAGACACGTGGCCTGCCAGACTTCAACATTTACATATCAACTTGAAGGAGATGTTAGCAGTTCAATTTGCATTGATGGCTTTCAAGGATTTACTTCACCCAGGGCAAGTGTTGATTCAAACAGACAACACAACTGTCATGTGGTACATCAACAAGCAAGGGGGAACCCATTCACCCTCTTTGCAGGCAAGCTATGATTTTGTGGGAGACTGCTCTCAGTTTGCACCTCACTCTTCAGGCAAGGTTTCTACCAGGAGCACAGAACTCCTTAGCAGATGTTTTGAGCAGACAGATAGTGGATCCCCACGAGTGGAAGTTGGATCCTCATGTATTTCGACAGTTGACAGTGATATGGGGGACTCCAGACATAGATCTGTTCGCTTCTCCACTAAATTTCCAGTTGCCAAAGTTTTGCACAAAGATGTTTCATCCCACTGCTTGGAAAGTGGATGCTCTATCATTCAGTTGGAGCAATCTTCATGTCTATGCCTTTCCGCCTCTGCCTCTCCTTCCCAAGGTACTCTTGAAGGTCAGACAAGACAAGCCCTCCATGATTCTAATAGCTCCAGGTTGGCCTCGACAGCACTGGTACCCTCTGCTGAGGAGTTTAGTACGGGAGCCTCCATGGCCTTTGCCTTCGATTCCACACCTTTTGTCTCAGGAGGGCAATCATTTCCTCAATGTCAGGATTCAGTCCCTGCATCTAACAGCCTGGCATATTCTGTTCTAGAACCTGGAGGGTCGCAGCTTCCTCAACAAGTTTTGAATGTTATTTTGGAGGCCAGAAGGCCTAGTACAAGGAAAGTTTATGCTGATAAATGGAGGAGATTTTTTATTTGGAGCAAAACAAAAAGCTTTGATGTTTCCAGGCCTAATTTGAGTGTTTCTCTTCAATATCTTACAGAATTATTAGACAAGGGTTTGTCTTTCTCCTCTGTAAAAGTTCATGCTGCAGCCATTTCTGCTCACTATGACTGTGACCCACCATTATTCTCTCATCCTTTGTTTAAGCAATTCCTTAGAGGGGCAAAGAACATAAGACCCCCGCGTAGAGCTCCTACTCCTTCCTGGGATCTCAATTTTGTGTTGGAAAAGCTTACTTTACCTCCTTTTGAACCTGCAGCTACGTCCGAGTTAAAGTTTTTGTCTTGGAAGACTGCTTTTTTGTTGGCCATTACGTCTGCTAGAAGAGTTTCTGAATTACAGGCTCTAATGGCAGTTGAACCCTTCCTAATTTTTCATAAGGACAGGGTATCTCTGCGTACTAACCCTACTTTTATGCCTAAAGTGGTTTCAAATGTGGCCTTAAACCAATCTATTAATTTGCCTACTTTTTATGCAGATCCCCAAAATAAAGGGGAGAAAATTTTGCACACTTTGGATATTCACAGGCAGTTGCGTTATTATTTGAGCAAGACTAAAGGGTTCAGACAGTCTCAACAGTTGTTTGTTTCTTTTGCTTTGGGCTCTCAGGGGAAACCTGTTTCAAAACAAACTATTTCTAAGTGGATTGGCCATTGTATTGCTTTTTGTTATTCTCATCATGGCAAGGAGATTCCGGCTGGAATCAGACCTCATTCCACTAGGGCTACTGCCACTTCTACTGCTTTTCTAAGGGGGGTAGCTACTAACGATATTTTAGAAGCAGCTACTTGGAGTTCAGTGCACACTTTTTCTAAACATTACCATCTTCCTCTTTATTCCAAATCTAGGGCTGGATTTGCCACTGCAGTCTTACAGGGCATTTTGGCAGCTCCCAATGCTTTATGATTTTGCCAGCCTCCCTTTACCTTTGCTTTGGGATTCTACCCACAAGTTATGACTGCAGCAATGTGAGATGAAGAACATAGTACAGTTTTGTACCTACCATAAATGTAGATGTTCGAAGATCCACATTGCTGCAGTCCAATTTACCCTCCCTCCTTCCCCTCTGTAGTTTGGAGTGGTTGTATGGTTTGGGTTGTAGATGTTATTTGTACATGGTTTTTTCTATTTTTGGCTGTGGCCTTTCTTTTTAGGGTCTTCTGACATCTGGGGCAAGAAAAGACTGAGGATATGACGTCGGTCATGCGCTTTTATACCATGGCGCACTGACGTCAGATCTAGGCGCCCATGACCGATGCCAGCCTAATACTTTGGTATTCGGGCCGACCGAGGACAGCGGACTACCCACAAGTTATGACTGCAGCAATGTGGATCTTCGAACATCTACATTTATGGTAGGTACAAAACTGTACTTTATTTTTCAAACCTTGCATCTGATGATCACAGTTGTAATACTTATACAAATCTTCCTCTACCAACTTATCAAATGCTTGAACTAACGGGTGACAGATAGATTTATACATACTAGATCTCCTAAACAGAGTCTGCTGTTCAATAGTATTATAACCAAATTCTAATTTCAACATAACATTTCTAACAAATGTTTTTAAATCAACAATAACATTAGTTAACTGACTCATACTTGTTGGTATAAAGCCTAGTCCTTTATTAAGGACAGAGCTTTCATAAATGTCCAATGTTCTGTTAGAAATGTTCCATATCAGGTCGTCCCTACATGGCTCCACATTTTCTTTAAAGTGTGTCCACCCCCTCTTTCCGAGGGAAACCTCCGTATATATATATATATATATATATATATATATATATATCCGGATACTAGGAGAGAGTTCAAGTTTAACTGCATTGCAACATGTGGTACTGAACATGTGGTTTATTTGGCTGTGTGCCTTGCATGTCAGTCTTTCTACATAGGAAAGACTGACAGGCAATTTAGACATAGAATAAGAGAACATTTATATAATATTAGAACAGGCACAGTAACCAATGCATTGGCCAAACATGTTAAGTCAAAAGGGCAAGAACATACATTTGAATTTATGGTTATAGAAGTCGTGCGAATAGGTGTAAGGGGAGGCAATATTAACTATTTAACGGAAGAAAGAGAGGCTAAGTGGATCATAAGATTACATGCTGATGTAGGGAAAGGTTTGAATGGAAGGGTTTCTTTAAAACCCTTTCTTCGGAATAAAAGACTTAAAATCAGATAAAAATAATTTTTTAGTATATTTTTGATATGCTTTTTTGCATATGTTTTTTAATCTGATTTTAAAAATACATTTTTTAGTCTGATGATATAATATATTAGTCTATGAAGTCAATAAATGTAATTAGAGTGCAATTACTGACTTCTGTTCTTTAACATTGCTGCTTAATTAGTTTGATTTTATGTATTCTCTAATTGTTGAAGTAATTAGATGTGTCAGTATATGATTGGAAGCTCATGTTTTTAAATGGAAATCTGTTATTCACTCAGTTGCATGGTCTGATGAAGCATTGAAGTGAAACCGCTTACCTCCTGAGTGCACCAATAATAAAAAACTTTTTATATTCAATACGTATTGACTGTTTGCTGGATTCTGTAAGCAGTGGATTGATGAAGGAGTATATGAACTGAGATGTTGCAACGCTGTTTATTGGACTCTGCATGGTAGCTGTTGCTTTATTTTTCGATTTGTTGAGACTGTTTGTTTCTATAAGCACAGCTTTTACCACCTGGACTTTTGCCTGTTTTTTTTTATATATATATATATATATATATATATATATATATATATATATATACATATATGTATATATATATGTGTATAAATATATATATATATATATATATATATATATATATATATATATATATATGCTGTTAAAACCCAGTGTTAATGAAATAAGACATATTTTGAAAGATTCGTGGGATTTTCTTAGTTGCATTACCCCTGAATTGGGAGATGAAACACTTCACTTTCTTACCATTGATGTAATGGATTTATTTATTTGTTTCCCTAAAGATCAAGGGTTAGATCTGTTTAGTAAAGCCTTACCCACATTTCTGTGTTTATACAACAGGCAGATGTTCTTCGTGTTTCACTGTTGCAGTCATTACATTTGGGTTATCCTGCTGGCAGGTTGCCCTCTGTCAGCCTGAATTCCAAAGTCTTGGGCCCTGCGTCGGTTGCTATCGCCTCTTCCCTGACGTCAGTTCGTCAGGGGTATAAAAGATGCAGCCGACGCCATTTTATTCAGTCTTTCTTGCCGCATGGTGCCCAAAGCAGAAGCAGTTTGCAAGTGCTGGTCGGCCGACTCCTGAGATTTTCGTGTTCGAGTTTCAGATCCGAAGCCTTCATTAAAAGCTAAGTACCCCTTTGGGGAAACTTTTTTCTTGCTCCAGACCGATGTCAGAAAAAAGTTAATAATTGTATTTCTTGTGGGAAGCAAATACCTCATAAGGACTTTACTGTATTCCTTGCCTAGACCCTGACCACGACGTTGCTAGTTGTCGGTTTTGTACTACATTTAACCAACTCGCTATTAAGCGTTGGTACAATTTTGCATTAAGCTATTTTGGGCGAAGATTTAATTATACAATGTCATCGGATAACCATCCGACTACCGGAGTTCACAAAAAACACAAAGAAAAAGACAGGCAACCGAGATCCAAAACCGATGACGAGGCTTCTCCTAAGCAAGTCGCAGGTTCTCAGTGAGGTGCTTTTGCAGCCCCTGATGCCCGCTACTTTAGAGTCGGAGGCCACTACTGACTCCCACGTGGAGTTGGACAGACCGCTGGAAACTCAAGGTATTGGAACCTCGGAGATTATTCCCTCAGATGGGTCTGGAGCCGCTGAGCAGGCATCGGCTTCTGAGGGTGTATTCAGACCTAAACAATTATATATAAAATCGACTTCAAAGACTAAAACACCTTTAAAGGCAAAAGAAACAAGTTCACCAGCCACAAGGACAGGTCTCCATGCCCAAATAACAGATGCTCAAAATGGCCGAAGACTTAATTACCTTGATCAGGGGTTCCGATCCCCCTCCTGGTAAGAGGCCTAGGCAAGAGACAAGCTATGAATCTTCAGGTTTCCATTTCTTCTGATTCCTCTTCTGATCAGGAATATTCTCTTCCCCCCCTATGAGGATTCTGATGCTGAAGAATCAATTCCTTCAGCTTCACCTCCTGAGGACTACTCTTTTGGGGAATCCTTGCATACTATGAGGGAGCACTTCCACTGGGAGAGCCAAGATTTTTCAGAATCTAAGAAAAGGCTCAGGCTCTGAGACTTCCTTTTACTACCTCAACACAGGCCTCTAGCTATTCCACCTGTGTTGGACATTGTAGATGATGTGTTCTCGGAGTCTAGTCTGACCCCTGACTCTTTACCTCCAGCTCCTGTTAAGCTGGACAGATATTACAGGGTCCCTGACTCTCATAAATTCCTTTTCAAAAACCTTACTGCAGACCCAGAAACTATTTCTCAGGGTCCCAAAGGGGTCAAGGCTTCTACTGCAAAAAAACCTACCCCCTCTGACAGGGATTCTAGGGCACTGGATAGATGGGGAAAAAGATTTACACATCTGTTACTTTGGCTATAAGGGCCTTAAATTGCCAGTTTCATATGCTCAAATATCAGCAATATATCATGACTCTGCTTAAACAGAAAATGATGGCAAATTCTGATTGTGCAGAAAACAAAGAAATGTAGGATTTATTGCATGCAGCTGAACAAGTTGGAAAGCATACTTTGCAATGTGGGTTTGATTCTCTGGAGGCCTCCTGCAGGGCCACTGTCATTAGGAGGCATGCTTGGTTAAAGGAACAAACTCTGCCTGACCATATTAAAGCAAAATTATTAGATGCTCCTTTACAACAAGATTCCTTGTTTGGTGTTAAGGCAGAAGAGGTGTTAAAGAAAATGGAGGACAAAGCTAAATCTATGCAAACGTTCAAGGATTTTTTTACAGGTACAGCCACCTAGATTTAGCAGACACTGGCCTACAAAGAATTGGTCCTTTCCAGTCTCAGACAGACCTCAAAGGGGCAGATCCAGACGCACTAGCAGCCGCAAGGATCCTACAGGCCTAAACAGTGGAGTGCTTCTAACTCCAAAGGTGGAGAAGACAAAGCACAATCATACAGGAAACAGTCCCAATGACTTCCCCCTGCCTGCACTAAGCACTTATCTTCTGGCAGCACCCTTAGGGGGAAAACTAGCACTTTTTTTCTCAAAACTGGCACATTATAACCCAGGACAAATGGGTTCTAGACATAGTGTCACAAGGCTACAAGTTTCATTTCCATACCCTGCCAAGGGCAAACAGTTGGTCAGACCTGCCAAAAAATCAATGGGCAGAGGCTCAAAAACAAGTCGCAGCTCTCATGGACATGAGGGCTATTCAGCAAGTGCCACAGCAAGAGCAGGGACAAGGATTTTACTCAAGACTTTTCTTGGTACCCAGAAAGGACAAAGCATGGAGACCAATACTGGACCTGTCTATTCTAAACACTTTCCTGGATATACCAAAATTCAAGATGTTGACCTTACAACAGCTTCTGCCCATTGCTGGGCAGCAAGGCTTGGCTCGTGACTTTAGACCTAAAAGAGGCATACCTGCATGTCCCAATCAGACAACCATGCAGAAGATACCTCAGATTCAAGGCTGGCTCAAAGCATTACCAATTCTCTGCACTGCCCTTTGGCTTATCTACTGCACCCAGGGTCTTCACAAAGTGCCTGGCACCAGTATTTGCTTACTGCAGACAAAGAGGAATGTAAATATATCCCTACTTGGACGATTGCCTCATACAAGCAGAGAACAAGGACATTCTACTACAGCATCTGATGTTTGTGATAAGACTTTTAACATGCCTAGGGTACACAGTCAACAAAAAGAAATCAAAACTAGTACCCTCTCAAGAGATAATATTCCTGGGTGCAAGCTTAAATACAACTGCCCAGATGGATTATCTCACTCCAGACAAACAAAAGCAACTGACTCCTTATTTCAAGGAAATGGCAACAAAGGCCCAGTTATTTACAAGAAAAATTCTGCAGGCTTTGGGCTTCATGGCATCCTGCATCTTACTAATTCCATATGCAAGACTGCATATGAGGAAAATTCACTGGTACCTAAAAAGTGTCTGGACACAACACTGCCACAGTCTGGAAACAATTATTACTCTAATTCCCTGCCTGCAACAGGAGTTTCGTTGGTGGGCAAAGGCTTGTCACCAAAACAAGGGACAGACATTCTGTCTACCCACAGCCAGGCAGAGCCTAACGACGGATGCATCAGATTATGCCTGGGGGGCACACATGACAGGAAGAGGCATTCAGGGCACCTGGTCCACAAACCAAAAGCATCTACATATCAATCAAAAAGAGATGCTAGCTGTTCAAAATGCCCTGACAGCCTTCAAGGACCTACTTCATCCGGGACAACTACTGATAAAGACAGACAACACCACGGTCATGTGGTACATAAACAAGCAGGGGGGCACTCATTCTTATCCCCCGTGCAGACTAGCCATGGCTTTATGGGACACAGCATTGACTTACCAAGTTCATCTGCAGGCACAATTTCTGCCAGGAAAGGAAAATACTCTGGCAGACGAACTAAGCAGAAACCTCATGGATCCCCACGAGTGACACCTGGATCCACAAGTCTTCAGCATGATAACAAAGAAAATGGGGATGCCTGGACATAGATCTATTTGCCTCCCCTCAAAACAATCAACTAAAAAGATTCTGCACAAGGACTTATCACAGACAAGCTTGGAAAGTGGACGCCTTATCTTCCCCAAGGTACTCCTAAAGGTCAGGCAGGAGAAACCAAAAATGATTTTGATTGCCCCAGACTGGCCACGCCAGTACTGGTATCCAATCTTAAGGAGCTTGTCCCAATGCCCAGCCTGGACCTTACCTCAAATACCTCATCTACTGTCCCAGCAAAACAATCAGATTCTGCACAGCCAACTCAGGACCCTAAACCTGGCAGCATGGCGGATAATGTAGCCATACAAACAACACCTCTCAGTAAAGCTGTGATGGATGTCATTTTAGAAGCCAGAAGGCCTAGTACTAGAAAATCCTATGCTGGGAAATGGAAGAGATTTTGCACTTGGAACCAAGCTCAAGGAACTGATACAGCTGTCCCAAATATTCCTCAGATTTTGCAGTACTTAACTGAGATGCTGGACAAAGGCCTATCTTCTTCATCAATTAAAATCCATGCCTCTGCCATTTTGGCTCATTACAATACAGAGCCACCACTCTTTTCTCATCCTTTATTAAGGCAGTACCTCAGAGGAGCCAAAAACTTAAGGCCTCCAAGGAGAATGCCAATACCTGCATGGGACCTCAATTATGTCTTGAAAAAACTCACCTTACCTCCTTTTGAGCCAGTTGCTACTGCGGATATAAAGTTCTTATCTTGGAAAACAGCTCTGCTCCAAGCAATAACTTCTGCAAGATGAGTTTCAGAGCTACAGGCTCTCATGGCTGTGGAACCCTTTATCATTTTTTATCCAGACAGGGTCTCTCTGAGAACAAACCCTACATTTATGCCTAAGGTGGTATCCAGTTTAGCCCTTAACCAAACAATTCATTTGCCAACTTTTTATCCAAATCCACAGAACAAGGGGGAGAAAATTCTGCATTCTTTGGACGTACACAGACAGCTTAGATTCTACTTGGGCAAAACTAAGGTTTTCAGAAAGACAGAACAATTACTAGTGGCATATGCCACAGCATCACAAGAAAAGGCTATCTCCAAGCAGACTATTTCAAAGTGGACAGGTCACTGCATTCGTTTCTGCTACTCACAGCATGGCAAACCAGTGCCTAAGGGCATTAGGCCACATTCAACCAGAGCTGCAGCCACTTCTGCAGCCTTTCTCAGGGGAGTACCAACCAAAGACATTTTAGAGGCTGCTACTTGGAGTTCAGTGCATACCTTTACAAAACATTACAATCTGCCTCTTTACTCTAAATCCAGGGCAGGCTTTGCCACTGCAGTTCTGCAGGGCCTCATAGCCGCTCCTAATGCTTTCTAGCTCCAGCCACCCAACCATAGATTTGGGACTCAACCCAAATGTAATGACTACAACAGTGAAACACGAAGAACATAGTACAGTTGTGTACACTTAGCATAAATGTAGATGTTCGAGTGTATTCACTGTTGCAGTCCAGGTTACCCACCTGCCACCCCCCTTATTTTTGCTGGAACTTGTCTTTACTTCTCTAATCTATACAACCTAGGTGGTGTATTTACTTATAGAAGAAGGTAAAGCTTATTTTGTTGCATGTATGTTTTATTTGCATAATTTTAGCCTACCCTTTTGGGGGCACCTGACATTTGGGGCAAGAAAAACCTGAATAAAATGGTGTCGGCTGCATCTTTTATACCCCTGACGAACTGATGTCAGGGAAGAGGCGACAACAATGACGCAGGACCCAAGACTTTGGAATTCAGGCCGACTGAGGCCAACCTGCCAGCAGGATAACCCAAATGTAATGACTGCAACAGTGAATACACTCAAACATCTACATTTATGGTAAGTGTACACAACTGTACTATTTCCTTGGTAGTAAACCCTATGGATTTGGTGCTGTCTAATAATTTTATATACTTAGAAGAGACATGTAAACAGGTCGAGGGAGTTGCTTTGGGAGCATCTTATGCTCCCTGTTACACAGATTTGGTTATGTGGACTTGGGAACCTACTATGTTTTGTCTCCAAAAACCAAAACGTATGTAGGTTACACACAGTAGATATATTTATTAAACAGTTAAAATAACAAAACTAGTAAGCGCTTTCACGGACTCATTCCGCTTCATCAGACTAAAACATTCAACTAAAGTCCATGTTGCTTAAAACCTGTCAGTAACAGGTGTATCCAGTAAACAAAGGTGTGTCAATCAATGTCGAGAAGAAGATCCATCATATCCTGAATATACGCATATTTATCGAGTACTATAATATCTCCCCCTTTATCTGCTGGACGTATTTCAACGCAAGTCAAAGATTTCATTTCAAACAGTGCATTCTGTTCAGATACGGATAGATTACAAAACATATTTTTATCGCTATCTGCAAGTCTATCTCTGAGCTGCCTTTCACATACCTCTATAAACAAATCAATGACAGGGCTTGAATAATAGAGTATCCCTTAAACCCTGTTTAAGAGCCAGGGCCCTTAAGCATTAATATATACACACTGTATGTATATGTTTTTGTATGCAAGTCATCCTATCTTATTAGTTTATATTTTTTATATACATATATTGCATCTCCACAATTTTATATTTTTCTACGAATGTTACACAGATGGTTTTACTGTTTATACTGTTGCTTTAAGATGACACACCTTTGTTTACTGGATACACCTGTTACTGAGAGGTTTTAAGCAACATGGATTTTAGTTGAATGTTTTAGTCAGATGAAGCGGAATGAGTCCGTGAAAGCGCTTACTAGTTTTGTTATTTTAACAGTTTATTAAATATATCTGCTGTGTGTAACCTACGTGCGTTTTGGTTTTTGGATATATTCTTACCCGTTTGGTTACTTCATCCAGTACAGAGGGATTTTTCTTATTTTGGTATGTTTTGCCTCCAACCTGTTATTCATTTTGCAAGATATATGTAAGGTTTTCAAAAGATATATTTAATCTTTGGAATGGTACTGTGGATATTTTATATGAGTTTATAGATTACATCAACTGTAATACTGATTTTTTAATATTTACATATATTCTTGTTATTTGGAATACATTAATTATTTAGATGTAACCATTTGCAAGGAAGGTACCAAGTTTGAATCAGTTATTTATAGGAAACCCACCTTTGCCAACACATACATTAATTTTGACAGGTTTCATCCTTTGCATTATAAGAGGAACTTGGTGAGGGGACAATTTATAACAGTTGTCAGAATGACCTCTAAAAAGGAACAATTATACTACAGGTATGGAAATGGTCAAGGATTTAGTGTTAAAGCACTGGACTTTTTTAGAAGGCCATATCCTCCTATGCAGGCTGGCTGTGCTCTTCAGCATTCCTTAACCCTCCAAGCATCTTACATTCCATCAGAGCAAAACATATAGTGGTAGACAATCTTAGAAGGACTGGGACAGATCCTCACAAATGGAAATTTCAGGAACTGATCCAGTTATGGGGATCACCTCTCATGGTTTTGTTCTTCTCCTTTGAAAACATTTAACAAATTTTGCTTCAGAGCTTCTTTCAAGCAAGCCTGGAAAACAGATGCATTTTCATTCCCTTGGAAAGGAATGTCCCTTTATGTCTTTTCACTGATATCCTGGGTAATGCTGAAGATTCAGAAGGATACCCCAGAATCATTGTGTCGATCCCCTTTTGGCCCAGGCAGCATTGACTCTCCCTTCTTATGCAAGTTGCCAAGGACATTTACCACAAGCTTCCTCTCAGACAGGATCTACTCAAAAAGACAGGCAAGAGTTTAATATACCCTTGTCTAAACTGCAGCTGGCTTGCCTAGATGATTCAGTTCTAATACCTTTTAGACACTTACTTCATGAGTACATGCAGCTGGTACTAAAGGAGGCAAAAACAGCTGCTAGAAAATCCTGTACTGGTAAGTGGAAGTGATTTTCTAGTTGGTGACTGTTCAATAACCAACAGTGCATCAGGGATTTTCTCCCACTGATGTTCAAATATCTGTGGGAGTTACTTGCCTCTGGCCTCCCTTATTCCCCTATAAAGGTTCATGTTACAGCCATTTCAGTATGTCTGCCCGTGGATCCTCCTCTTTTTTCTCAGTTTGTGTAAAACAATTTCTGAAAGAAATTCTGCACCAGAGACCTCATCGTAAACAGTTTGCTCCTCCTTGGGATATCGACTTTGTGCTGGAGAAGTTGACTATTACTTTTTGCACATGCCCATCAAGGTTATTTATGGTTCTTGACTTGGAAAACTGCATTCATAATTGCTCTAACATCTACAAGAAGTGTATTTGAGTTGCAAGATCTCATGGTGGGTGAGCCTTATGTGATTTTCCACAGGGATAGGATTTCTTAAGAAGAAACCCCTCTTTCGTGCCCATACTGGTTTCACAGTTTACTTTGAATCACACCATCAGTCTCCCAGTTTTCTACCCAGAAACTAAAAAACAGGGAGAAAGGATTCTGCATACTCTGGAAATGCATAGGCAGCTTAAGTACTATATTGACAAGATTTCCTTTAGAAAAGCTGATCAGCCATTTATTTTTTTATCAAGGGGAAAAATGGACATACTGTGTATAAATAAACATGTCATTTCAAGGTCCAGGCCAAGCATTGCTAGGTCTGTTCTCTAATGGCTCCTGGATCCATATCCTTCCTCGTCGCAGTTTGGATAGGCTTGCTTTGGTAATCAACCCGTATATCCTAAAGGCCAGCATAGTACAGTTATGTACGTTGCACTTGTGCCTAAAAGTAAATATTTGAATTCTTTACTGCTGCAGTAACCCACCCACTCTGCATCTCTCTGCTGAAGCACTAACTTCCAAGCAAACATTGCCAGCTTGTGTAGGAAGATGTGACCTTTTACCTTCCTACTTTTTGAAGCTAGTCAGTTGTTGTTTCCTAGGCAGGAAACAACCAATATAGCATGTAGCCAGCTGCAGCAGTGAGAAATTCTAACTTCTGCCATTATGAGCAAGTCCACCTTACACAACTGTACTTTTTTCCAGGTTGTCTTCTAGACACCTGTCAGATGGCAACTTTTCTTCCCCTGGAGAAATTATCTTCTTACAATCACCAGTACTTGAATCTTTCTCATCAATATATGTCCATAGCATGAGATTTACAGAGGATTCTGGTTTTATGACCTTGTCCAGCCTATTGGTTCTGTTTGCCAGACTGTCTATGAGGAAAATTCAGTGGTTCCTCAAATTGGTTTGGGCTCAGCATTTGCATCCTCTAACTTTCCTAATCCTTTTTGTCTGTTTCATCAAGAAAGTGCTCATCTGTTGGCCCAACAAGTCCAGGTCTCCCTCTTGCTCTCTTAATCCTTCTCAGTCAGTCAGTCACCAGATTTGCCTCGAACTGCACTTGACGGGCAGTTTCTCAAGGTGTCAAGGTCGAGAGCATGTGGGAGCCTCATTTTTAGACATAAACACACAAATCTCAAGGCAATGATAGCCTTAATAAAAGCTCTCCAAGCTCTAAATCAGTGGTGGATGCCTGGACCTGTGTTAGTGATAACAGATATCACCATATTGATGTGATCTAAACAAACATGGAAGGACAAGGTATTTTCTCCTTTGCAAATTAGCTATGATTGCCTGGGATCTGGCAAGTCAGCACACACTTAACGTTACAGGCAACATACATTCAATTTGACCAGATCCAGGACAGACTCTCACAAAAAGTTTTCACCCAGAGGTCTTTCAGGAAATTGTCCACCTGTGTGGTATTCTCAAAGTATAATCATTTGCCTTCTATCTCAATAAACTTCTAAAACAGTTGTGTTCCAGAACTCCTTTAAAAAGTGCATGGAAAGCAAGACACATTTTCTTTAACCTGGCCAGGAATGTTCCTTTCTTTTTTTCCAAACTTTCCTCCCTTATCTGAAATCCTACAAAGATCAGAAGGACTTGTCAGAGATGCTTCTGGTGATGGCCTTTTGGTTTTATCTAAGTAAGAGTAGAGATTTTAGAAAAACTAACTCACCTCTTGTTTCCTTTGATGGTAAGGAGAAATGTCAGCCTGAATTTAAGTAAACAGTTTCTAGATGACTGTCTCAGGCTGTTCAGTTTTATTACTCAAACCATGACAAAAATTCCCCTCAGAATGTCAAGGGTCACTGTACCAGAGCTTTGGCTGCTACTTAGGATTTTTGGAAAGGAATAGTCCCTGTTTTCTAAAGGCAGCTACTTCATTTTCAGTGTACACGTTCAATAAGTACTATAAAGTTGACTTATTTTCCAGAGCTAAAATAGGGTTTGCCAGAGTTATTGTCCAAGGTCTCCTGGAGTCTGACTCTTCTTCCACTGCTTTGGCAGTTGTCCGTTATAGTTATGGCTGCCGTAACAGTGATCTAATGAAAAACGTAGTATGGTTGTATAAGTTAATTTACAGTAACATAGATGTTCTAATACGTCACTGCTACAGTGCTAGCACCTTCACTCTGTACCTTTTTCCCCTCCAGTTCCCCTGGCCAGGGTGGGTACCCCTCCTTTTCTTTTGACTTGACATGACAATACTTGATGTTTTCCCTTAGAGCTTTAGGCTTTTGACTCTTTATTAATGGCAATAAATCTGTGAGTTTTGATGCCCATATATTCCTCATATATGAGCATGTGCTGTCCTGCTAAGGGCCGACATGCATAGTGTGTGTGTTTATTTATGTATTTGCCATTCAGAATGGCACTATCAGAATGTTGTCAGATCAAAATGTAGACAGTTCAGAATGTAGATAAGGGGTAAATGAGTTGATATTAGGGTTTTTGTGCAAGTTTGGCAGGTTAGAGTTTGTTCAAGTTTGGCAGGTTAGAGATAGGTAATGGGATAGCTTTAGTATTGGGCATGTTTGTTGGTGCGTGTGTCTGTGTATGAGCCTGTGTAGTGGTAGTGTTATGGAAAATGCTTTTCTAAGGTAAGGTGTAGGGCTACAGTTAGGGGCAGTTTTAGGGTTAGCAGACAGTATGTTTGGGGGGGGGGGGAGTGAAGCTGTTTCCTAGATTGTTAACTTTTGCTTACAGTTATGGAAAAACTGTTGAAAACTTTTGTAGAATCCATAAAAATGATTAAGGAGTGTGACTTGGAATCCTAACTGGTGGCATTTGAGTAATTTGCCACTTTAAAAAAAAAACAAAAAAACCCCCCAAAAAAACCCAGGAATTATTGGAATTTAGAAAGACCCTGGTATCTCAGCTGACTAAAGAGGCATTAAAAACATACATGGACATGGAGAAGATTGATTGCAGAGTCTGAAAAGCTTAAGAATGATCTTTACGTCCAGAATAACTTCTGGAGTGGAAGCCACAGAATGTTATAACTACATTTTTAACACCAACAAACTGCTAAGAGTGTAGCTGCATGATTTGAAAGTTATTTTAAAGCTTTTGTTGAAGCCTGATAGTAACAAAAAGAGTTTTAGAAATTCTAGCAGTAGACAGATTTAAGAGTATTGCCTAGTACTGGAAGTTTTTTTTTTTAATGTGGTCCATTGCTCTGGTGGCTCTCCTCTTTGCATCCAAATGACCCATTTGTTCCTCCATTAGGGTGAGAGTCAAGTGCTTGGGATCTCTCCAGTCAGCAGGTCCTATGTACTGTCCTGTCCATACTCCTCACAGTAGCCTTGCAAACTCCAGTGGAGCAGCCTTTGGGTGCAATGCACTTTTATGCAGATGCTGCCTTTGGACAAGGTGACATAATATTTGCATAGTGGACATGCTAAACTCTTCATTCTTGCAAGTGTTATCAGTACAGAGAGGCAAGTTGCCTCTCTCCAGCATCTGATGCTTACTTCTCTCTTCCCCAACTGGCCCCTACTTTGTCTATGCCTCTAGTCATTCCCAGATTGTCTGGAGTGCAGTCATGGCATTATCCTTCTGCACCATGTGCTTGGGGCATTTCAGTAGAATGCTTATTACTTATGAAACCTTATTGGAAACTGAATTGCCTCCTTCAACTCTGATGTTGCAGTTAGAAATATACACTCTTCTGTGAAACAGGCAACTAATAGATTGTTTCAAATGTGGAGGGGGGGTGGGGAACACAGCTATTATGAAGGTAATGCTAGGAGTACGAATGTGGAAATTCATGTGCATGCTAGAAACAAAATTGTTCCTAAGAAAAATGATTAGACGGCAGCTGGAATGATTAAGTCAGGATTATATCATTGCGTTACATCCTAGCTAGTGAAATGTGCTGTATCTTGGAAGGAAGTGCAGTTCAAGTTCCGACTCTGGCAGCATGGCTACCATTATCAAAGTCCCCTGGTATACAAGATTAATAATACACACAAAGTGGAGGTAATGTACATTGATGGTGATAGAAAGGAATATCACCCCACTTATGTAAAATCAACAACGATGTAGGAAAATTATTGCTGTCTCCTGGCTGTAACCCAATGACTTAATTTATGATGTCATATTAGGAAAAGATTGTCCTCCTTTAAATGTACTTTGGAAACTATGGAAGGAGGGAGAATCCATAGGCAGTGTGGCATGGACATCCTGACTTATGTTGTGTTTATGTCATCACTTCACAGAGTAGTGATCACACATGAGCCAAACCTCCCATGTGTCAGCAGCATTCAGGAGTAAATGTTTACATGAACAAAAGCATTTTTGCTCAGGGCAAGCCCCCCACCACCACACACACACACTTCTAATGTGGGAGGATGCATCCCTCACAACCCGTCATTGCACCTTTATGAGGAAAGGCGAAATCACCTATTTATGAGCAATTTGTCTTTCTTGGGGAAAAGGTACCAAGTCCAACAGTAGTGATGGCACATATAGTGGGTATAAAAAGTTTACACATCCCTTTTAAAACGCCATATTTTTGTGATATATAAAAAATGAGACCACAATAAGTAATTTCAAAACTTTGCCCACCTTTAATGTGACCTATCACCTGTACAATTCAGTTGAAAAACAAACAAATCTGTTATGGGAAAAATATAAAAAATAAAAAATGTACAATGCACTGGTTGCATGAGTGTACACACCCTTAAACTACTACTTTGATGTGGGTGCACACCCTCCCTTAAAGTAATACGTTCTTGAAGCACTTTTTGATTTGATTACACATTCAGTCTTCTTGGGTACACACCTGCCATCAATTAGAGACTCTGATTAACCCAAATAAGATTCAGCTGTCATAGTAGGATTTTCCTGACATTTATTCATTTGCCTGCTACGACAAAAGCCATGGTTCGCATAGAGGTTGCAAAGCATCAAAGGGATCTCGTCGTTGATCAGTCAGGAGAAGGGTACAAAAACATTTCCACAGCATTGAATATACCATGGAAAACAGTGAAGACAGTCATCGAAAAGTGGAGAAAATGTGGGACAACAGTGATGTTGCAAAGAACTGGATGTCCCTCCAAAATTGATGAAAAGACAAGATAAAAACTGGTCATGGGGGTTGCTAAGAGATCTACAGCAACACTGAAGGAGCTGCAGGAATTTTTGGCAAGTACTGGTTGTGACAACACTCTCCTGTATTCTCCATATGTCTGGACTATGGGGTAGGCTTGCAAGATGGAAGCTTTTTCTTACACAGAAGAACATCCAAGCCCAGGTAAAATTTGCAAAACAATGCATCAAGTTTCCCAAAAGCATGTGGGAAAATGTGTTATGGTCTGATTGAGACCAAGGTTGAACTTTTTGGCCACAATTCCAAAAGGTACGTTTGACGTAAAAACAACAGTTTGCATCACCAAAAATCACCATCCCCATTGTGAAGCATGGTGGTGGCAGTATCATGCTTTGCGGTTGCTTTTCTTCAGCTGGAACTGAGGCTTTAATCAAGGTGGAGGGAATTATATGAACAGTTCCAAATACCAGTCACTTTTCTCCCAAAACCTTCAGATGTCTGCTAGAAAGATGAAGAAGAATTTTACCTTTCAACACAACAGTGACCCCAAGCATACATCCAAATCAACAAAAAAATGGCTTCACCAGAAGAAAAATAAAGTTTTGGAATGGCCCAGCCAGAGCCAGACCTAAATCCAATAGAAAATCTGTGGGGTGACCTGAAGAGGGCTATGTACAAGAGATGCGCTTGAAATCTGACAGATTTGGAGTGCTTTTGCAAGGAAGAGTGGGCAAATATTGCCAAGTCAAGATGTGCCATGCTGATAGACTCCTACCCAAGAAGGGTGAATGCTGTAATTAAATCAAAAGGTGCTTCAACAAAGTACTAGTTTAAGGTTGTGCACACACAACAAAGTATTAGTTTAAGGGTGTGCATACTTATGCAACCAGTGTGTTGTTTGTTTTTTATTTTTTATATCTTTTTCCCTAACAGATTTGTTTTTCAGTTGAATTGTACAGGTTATAGGTCACATTAAAGGTGGGAAAAGTTTTGAAATTATTTGTTGTGGTCTCATTTTTTTGTATCACAAAAACCTGGCATTTTAACACGGCTGTGTAAACTTTTTATATCCACTGTATGTCAGTCAATACTATTTCTGTAGCAAGCCTGACTGTTATGTCAGGTTGATACACCTAATAAGAAAGAGGTAAATCAACAACTTGATATGATCATTCAGTATAAAAATTGTGGGAATGAGAGAGCAAAACATTGATACTTGTATAGAGGTCCTAAAAGTGATTTTTCAAACCCATTTGCTTAATAGGAAAGTGGTCTTAGGTAAGGGATTTTTCCTGGCTGTCATTCTCTTGATGTTCTTCGTGTTTCACTGTTGCAGTCATTACATTTGGGTTATCTGCTTGCAGTAGCCCTCAGTCGGCCTGATTTAACAAAGTCTTGGGTCCTGCTTCGATTGCTGTCCCGTCTTCCATCACATCAGGTCAGCAGGGGTATAAAACATGCAGTCAACACCATTACATCAGTCTTACTTGCTGTGCGGTGCCCGAAGCAGAAGCAGTTCGCAAGTGCCGGTCAGCCGACTCCTGAAATTTTCATTATTGGGGTTTCAGAACCAAAGTCTTCAACTAAAGTTAAGTACCCCGTTGGGGAAACTTTTTCTTGCTCCTTACCAGTGTCAGTAAAAGTTAATAATTGCATTACTTGTGGAAATCAAATACCTCATAAAGATTTTCATTCATACTGTATTCCTTGCCTAGGCCCTGACCACGACGTACCTTGCTGTTGGTTTTGTGCTTTATTTAGTCAGTGCCCTATCCGTCATCTGTATATTTTCGCCTCTAAATATTTCGGTTCTCGGTTTAATTATACAGAAATGTGGCCGGTTAGCCACCCAACTACTGGGATTCCGAAAAAATGCAAAGATAAAGACAGAGACAGGCCGCCGAGGTCCAAAACTGCCAACAACGCTTCTCCTAAGCCAGTCGCCAGTTCACAGTACTCAGTGAGGTGCTTTTGCAGCCCCTGATACCAGCTACTTCTGATTCGCAGGCCTCTAGTGGAACCCATTCAGAGTCCGGTATGCAGTGAGATGCTTCAACTATGGAACCTGTGGATGTCTCTACCTTGGATGGGTCCGGAGCCGCTGTGCAGGCACCGGCTTCTGAGAGTGTATTCAGGCATACGGACTTGCATATTAAACCAACGCCTCCTTCTTCATTTAGGCCTAAATCTCGAACCATGTCTAAGAAACCGACGCCCAAGCCGCATGCTCAGGCCTCTATGCCTAAAATACAAATGATAAGAATGGCTGAAGATGTTATAACTCTAATCAGGGGAAACCAACCTCCCCCGTCTAAGAGAACTAGGATTGAAGTTGTTTATGAATCTTCTGACCAGGATTCTGATTTTTCTGATTCTTGTGATGATCTGGATTTGCCCTTATCTACTTATGAGGATTCTGATGCAGAGGACTCTATTCCCTCTGCTTCCCCTCCAGATGATTTTTCTTTTGGTGAAACCTTACATACTCTAAGGGAGCATTTCCACTGGGAAAGCCAGGATTTTCTGATTCAAAAAAGAGGCTTGGGGATTTCTTACTCCTGCCTCATAATAGGCCTTTAGCTGTTAATCCTGTACTAGACGTTGTTGATGATGTTTTTTCGGAATCTAGTTTGCCACCTGATTCTTTGCCTTCTGCTGCCAGAAAACCTGACAGATATTACAGGGTTCCTGATTCACACAAGTTCCTTTTTAAAAATCCTGTTGCAGATCCGGAGACTATTTCACAGGGACCCAAGGGCTTCTACTGCTAGAAATCCTACCCCTTCTGATAGAGACTCCAGGGCGCTGGATAGATGGGGTAAGAAGGTTTACGCTTCTGCAACCTTGGTCATTAGGGCTTTAAACTGTCAGTTTCATATGTTAAAGTATCTGCAACGTTATTGGATTGCTTAAACAGAAAATTATGTTGATTCCTGACTGTACGGAAAATAAAGAATTACAGGATTTAATGCATTCTGCTGAACAGGTTGGAAAACATACTTTGCAATGTGGATTTGATTCATTAGAGGCCTCTTGCAGGGCTGCTGTTACTGGGTCTGTGCTCAGAAGGCATGCTTGACTTAAGGAGCAATCTTTGCCTGATCATGTTAAAGCTAAACTGTTGGATGCTCCCTTAAATCAGGACTGCCTGTTTGGCAACAAGGCTGAGGAAGTTCTTAAAAAGATGAAGCTTAATCTATGCAAACTGTTAAAGATTTCTGACAAGTTCAGCCTCCTAGATTTAGTAGGCACTGGCCCTCTAAGAATTGGTCCTTTCCAGCCCCTTCCAGGTCTTCTCAAGCCAAACCCAGACACAGCAGAAACCCCAGGTTTCAGTCCCAGGGGACACACAAGACTAAGCAGTGGGGGGTTTCCATACCCAAATCAGGGAGTAGTAAGACCCCCTCCTATGGAAAACTGCCTCAGTGACTTGCTTTTAAAACTTCCAAGCACTTCCCAACTGAATGCTCCTTTAGGCGGAAAGATTGGTCTGCAGGCCAAAAACTGGGAACTCATTACCCAGGACAAATGGGTTTTAAATATAGTGTCCCAAGGATACAGATTTCACTTCCACACCTTACCAACACCAAGCGGGTGGCCAGATCTACCCCCAAATCAGTGGGCAGAGGCCAAAAATCAAGTACTCTCTCTCTCTCTTAAGCATGGGGGCTATTCAGTTGGTACCAGAAGAAGAAAAGGGACCAGGTTTCTATTCAAGACTTTTTCTGGTACCCAGAAAAGGCAATACATGGCGTCCAGCTGCTTCCTATGCTAGGCGAAGATGCGTGGTTGGCAACACTAGACTTAAAAGAAGCATACCTGCACATATCTATCAGGTAGTCTTGCAGAAGATGATGCCTATGCTTCAACGCAGGCTACATGCACTATCAGTTCTCTGCACTGCCTTTTGGCTTATCTACTGCACCCAGGGTATTCACAAAGTGCCTAGCTCCAGTCATTGCATTTTGCAGGCAAAGAAATATTCAAATATACCCATACCTGGACAATTGCCTAATTCAGGCAGAAAGCCAGGACATACTTTTGAATCATCTGGCCTTTGTTCAAAGGGTACTGACTTGTCTGGGGTACACCATAAATGAAAAGAAATCACAACTGATACCCTGTCAACAAATTATATTCCTGGGAGCAAGCTTGAATACAACTTCCCAGATGGCTTTCCTCACGCCAGAGAAAAGGATTCATTTGACAACCTACTTCAAACAACTGGCCACAAAAACCCTGCTGTCTGCAAGGCAAATACTGCAAGCCTTGGGGTTCATGGTCTCTTGCATTCTTCTAATTCCATATGTAAGGCTGCATATGAGGAAACTGCAATGCTATCTCAAAACCCTATGGTGTCAACATTCACAGGATCTAGAAGCAATGATTCCTATCATACCTTGCCTAAGCCTAGAGTTCCTTTGGTGGCCAGAGACCTGCCACCAAAACAGGGGACTACCATTCATACTACCCCCCGCCGCCCAGACTTTAACAGATGCATCAGACTATGCACGGGGGGCTCACCTGGCAGTGAAGTGCATTCAGGGCAAATGGAACCCAAGTCAAATGCACCTACACATAAATCAAAAAGACATGTTAGCTGTACAGAATGCTCTGACAACGTTCAAGGACCACATTCTTCCAGGACAACTAATGGTAAAGACGGACAACACCAAAACAAGCAGGGGTGTACACGCTCTTATCCCCTCTGCAGACTAGCCATGGCATTGTGGAGCACAGCCTTGAGCTACCAAGTGAATCTGCAAGCTCAATTCCTGCCAGGAAAACTAAATACACTGACAGATAGACTAAGCAGAAACCTCATGGACCCACAAGAGTGGAAACTGGAACCAAGGATTTTCAACATGTTGACAAGCAAGTGGGGGAGCCAAGATATAGGACAAACCAAGGACGATTTTTATTGCACCAGACTGGCCACACCAACACTGGTACCCCCTCTTGCTCAGTGTGTCACGCTTGGCCCCATGGCACCTGCCTCAGACTCCTTCCCTGTTGTCTCAGCAGGAGAACCAGATTCTGCACCCCCAGCTGCAAACCCTGACCCTAGCAGCCTGGCTAATTATCTAATCTCTCTTTTACCATCCCTCAGTAAATCAGTGATGGATATCATTTTAGAGGCTAGGAGGCCTAGTACTAGAAAATCTTATGCTGAAAAATGGGAAAGATTCTGTGCCTGGAACCAATCTCAAGGGATGAACACAACAGCGCCCAATTTACCTCAGATTTTACAGAACTTAACTGAGATGCTTCACAAGGGCCTGTCTTTTTCCTCCAACAAAATTCACGTCTCAGCCATTTCAGCTCATTATAACACAGAACCTCCCCTCTTCTCTCATCCACTGCTCAAGCAGTTCCTCAGAGGGGCCAAAAATTTAAGGCCGCACCCAGGAGAGCTCCAACTCCAGCCTGGGACCTTAACTTTGTCTTGGAGAACCTCACTCTTCCTCCTTTCGAGCCAGCTGCTACTGCAGATTTAAAGTTCCTTTCCTGGAAAACAGCTTTCCTTTTAGCAATCACTTCTGCAAGAAGGGTATCTGAATTACAGGCCCTTATGGCAGTGGAGCCTTACATCATCTTTCATGTGGACAGGGTGCCCCTCAGAACCAATCCCTCCTTCATGCCCAGGGTGGTATCCAGTGTGGTTCTCAATCAGTCCATTCATTTGCCTACCTTCTTTCCTAACCCACAGAACAAAGGGAAATGGATACTGCACTCCATAGATGTGCACAGACAACTTAGATTCTACTTGGACAGGACTAAACCTCAAAGTTAATCTGAACAACTGCTGGTGGCATTTGCTGCAGGGACAGAGGGGAAAGCTATTTCAAAAGCAAACCATTTCAAAATGGATAGGCCACTGCATTCATTTCTGCTATAAGCACCATGGAAAACCTATCCCACAGGGCATCAGGCCCCATTCAACCAGGACTGCATCTACCTCTACAGCCTTTCTCAGGGGCATCCCTACAAGGGACATCCTAAAAACTGCTATTTTCTCTAAATCCAGAGCTGATTTTGCCACTGCAGTCTTGTAGGGCCTTATAGCTGGTCCTAATTCTATTTAAATTCCTCCTCCCAACCTTAGCTTTGGGAATCTACCCAAATGTAATGACTGCAACAGTGAAACAGGAAGAACATAGTACAGTTGTGTACACTTAGCATAAATGTTGATGTTTGAGTGTATTCACTGTTGCAGTCCTGGTTACCCTTCCTCCAGCCCCCTTCTTCTTTTGGCTATACCTCTACTCTAACTTACTATGCTCAAAAAGCTTTTTGGGTTATTTGCTTTTTTGTTGGAGGTATATCCTTGTGTTATAGATTTAATTGCTTCCTATTAGGGGGCACCTGACATCTGGGGCAAGAAAAACTTATGTAATGGCGTCGGCTGCATGTTTTATACCCCCGACGTCCTGATGTCATGGAAGAAGGGACAGCAACTGACGCAGGACCCAAGACTTTGTTAATCAGGCCAACTTAGGTCTACTGCAAGCAGATAACCCAAATGTAATGACTGCAACAGTGAATACACTCGAACATCTACATTTATGGTAAGTGCACACAACTGTACTTTTATTGTCAAGGAATTCCCTTACCTCTGCTATTTCTGGATATTCCCCCAAAACTGTGTGCCCAAGATCCTGTCATGCTATCTACACATCACTAACAATCATTACCTACTTCTGGTAACACCTTATCCAAATGTGAAGGTGCATAGGAATATTTTGCAAACACTTCCAACCAGAGATGCAAAACATCCTTAAACTAATAATCTGTAATGTTGCAAATTGTATTTTCATACATACCAGTGTTTTATCAATGATTCGCGGTGGTGGTGCTGCGGTAGCGTTGTCGCCTCACAGTAAGACGCTGACCGGTTTGACTCTCAGCTAGATCGTCTTCTGCGTGGAGACATGCGTGAATGGGCGTACCTTCGTTGAAGGTTGTGCGTTAGGGCTGGCAACTCAGCATGTAAAAATCAACTGCCAATCATTAGCGGACCAGAGTTCCGCTGTAAAAAGCCGAAAGACACAACAACAACCAGTGTTTTATCAATTCAACCTTATAATATTTCTGCTCCATATTGAGCTTTTACTTTCATTATTTTTTCAGACCTTTCTTCCTAAATAAGGATATGATGTGGTAATGCTCCCAGTTCCTCTCATTGTGTCTTCCTTCATTGCACTTTCATGCTTTGATCTCTGAGGGCCCTGCTCAGTCCCTGAAAAGGTTTCTCCTCTTAATGTATTCTTTGCTTCCCTTGGATCTGCATGTCTTGGCAGTGGTTGGGAAGAATACCTTAAAGAAGGCAGGGTGTGATAATTTAAACCTTTAACCTTTTAGATCTGGAGAGCTGCATCATGGAGAGAAACTTATTCTGCCTTATCCAGGTATGTGTGCTATAGTCATGTTCTACACAAGTCCTTATGCCACAACAAAGTAATTTTTCCCTGGTTGCTACAGTTTTCCCAGTATGATGTGGTATTAGTTCCTAATGTTGAAGGTGAGTGCAATCTTTTCGCCCTTTCAATCAATATGTCATGGTTAGGCAGGTTGGTCCACTGAGACACCAGTGCTTGAACAAATGCTTGGGGGGGGGGGGGTCTCTGTCTTTCTTTTTTTCTTCGGTATGCAAAAAATTCTGAAGGTTGTCCTGTGGGCTGTATCTTCCAGGTCTGTCATTTCATCTCTTAATTGCTTAAGTCTGACTTGTTTGGCTGTGATGCAAATCTGAGCTTATTTAAAATCTGTCGACTAGCGGGTCTGAGTTCTGAGTAAAGGTCTGTATTTTTATCTCCAGCCATTCGTAGTCTGCTCTACATAGTTGTCCAGATGTTCTTCGTGTTTCACTGTTGCAGTCATCACATTTGGGTTATCCCTGCCAGGGTATCCCTCGGCCGGCCCGAATACCAGAGGCTTAGTATTTCTGCGTCAGTTGCTGTCACTTTAGGACTGACGTCAGGTCATCAGTAGTATAAAGTAAGGCAGTCGACGCCATTACATCAGTGTTTCTTGCTGTCGAGCGCGAAGCAGAAGCAGTTCACATGAGTGCTGGTCGGTCACTACCCGAGTTTCATCTACCGAATTGAAGTCTTCTAAAGCTAAGTACCCCATTGGGGATCCTTTTTTCTTGCACTAACGGATGTCAGAAAAGTTAACAATTGTATCGCCTGTGGAAAGCAAATACCACACCAAGACTTTCATTTTTACTGCGTCATTTGCTTTGGCCCAGAGCACGACGTCCCCCACTGTTGCTTCTGTGCTTTGTTCACCGCCAGAACTATCAGTCATCGGGCCCTTATTGTAGCTAGATATTTTCGCTTAGAGTCCTCAAACTCTGATATGGCTTCAGTAAGCCATCCGACAAGCAGATCTTCTGAAAAAATGTAAAGATAAAGACAGACAGACCGCACAGGTCCAAACCTACCGACGACGCTCCCGTTAAGCTAGTCGTCAGTTCTCCGGTCCTCGGTGAGGCACTTTTGCAGCCCCTGATGCCCTCTTCTTTGGATTTGCAGGCCACTACCGAGACCCTTTCAGAGTCCGGTATGCCGAAAAACTCTTCGACTAAGGATCCTGCAGTCGTCTCTACCTTGGAAGGGTTCGAAGCTGCGAAGTCCTTCGCACTACCGATTTGTGACACAAACTGATGTCTTCTTTCGCAACTACCGTTTTTTTGAAAATGACCGAGTTTCTTAGGCCCAGGGTACGATCCACACCCAAGAAACTGAGGATCCAATCTCAGGCACCTGCCTCCTTGCCTCAGACTCAAATACTTAAAATGGTGGAAGACCTTATCATGCTGATCAAGGGAAGCCAAGCTACCCCTTCCAAAAGGAAAAGAGATCTGTCCCCTGTAGTTTTCTCTGAACAGGAGTCCGATGACTGATGCATCTGAATATGAAGACGTACAACCCCTCTCTGCTTATGAGGATTCTGAGCCAGAGGATTCCATTCCTTCAGCCTCTTCCCCAGAGGATTTTTCCTTTGGGGAAACCCTTCATACCTTAAGGGAGCATTTCCACTGGGAAAGTCAGGACTGCCCTCAGTCTAAAAAGAGACTCAGGGAATTCTTAGATCTTCCACAGCACAGACCCTTGGTCACCCCCCCCAGTCCTGGATGTTGTGGAGGATGTTTTCCTGGAATCCAGCTTGACTTTTGACACCCTCCCTCCTGCACCCAGAAAACCAGACCGGTACTACAGACTCCCTGACTCCCACGCACTAGACAGATGGGTAAAAAAGTATACACCTCAGCTACTCTTGCTATCAGAGCACTCAGTTGTCAGTTCCATATGCTAACATTTCAGCAACATACCCTGGAATTCCTAAAACAAAAAATGTCTTCCTTTCTTGCTTGTGCAGAATCTAAAGAGTTACAAGAGATAATGCATACTGCAAGTCAAGTAACTAAACACAACTTGCACTGTAGTTTTGATGCCCTAGAAGCTTCTTGCAGGGCAGCAGTCACTGGATCTGTCCTTAGGAGGCATGTATGTCTTAAGGAGCACCCTTGCCAGACCATGTTTAATCTAAATTGTTGGATGCCCCCTTGCACAAAGACAAAACAGCATGCTCCCACAACAAGGGACTACCTTTCTCACCACCACCCCCGCTGTCCAGACCCTCACCACAAATGCATCAGACTATGCCTGGGGTGCATACCTGGGTGGCAGGTGCACACAGGGCCAATGGAGCCCACAGCAAATCCATTTGCACATCAGCCAAAAAGAGATGATAGCTGTCCAGCACGCCGTGATAGCTTTCAAGCCTCTTTTCTCCCCAGGGGCTCTCCTGATCAAAACAGACAACACCACTGTGATGTGGTATATCAACAAGCAGGGAGGGACTCACTCTTACCCCTCTGTGCAGGCGGGCCATGACCATTTGGCACACAGCCTCTGCCATGCAACTCCACCTGTTAGCACAATTCCTACCAGGTACTCTCAACTCTCTGGCAGACCACTTAAGCAGAAATCTTCTGTACCCACACTAGTGGCAACTCAGCAGAAGAACCTCCACCCTAATAACTCAGAAGTGGGGCACCGCGAAGGTCGACCTCTTTGCCTTCCACACCAACCATCAGCTCAGCAAGTTCTGCACCAGGGAGCATCACTGCATGGCTCGGAAGGTGGATACCCTGTCCTTCCCCTGGGTCACTCTATGGGGTCTACACCTTTCCTCCACTACCCTTCATCCCCAGGGTTAAAATGCTCAAAATAAAGGAGGAAAAACCAAGGACAGTTCTTATAGCTCCAGGCTGCCCTCGCCAGCACTGGTACCCCTTGCTGCGCAGCCTGTCCCCACTGCCACCATGACATCTTTCTCAGATCCCAAACCTTCTGACCCAGAGGGAAGGGGAATTCATGCATCTCCAATTGCAGACAATCAATTTGGCACCTTCGCTTATTCCGTAACCCCCATCAATCTCCCAACATCAGTAAACAGGTTCTAGATGTTATACATGAGGCCAGATGCCCTAGCACTAGAATGTCTTATGCTGACAAATGGAAAAGGTTCTGCACCTGGATTCAGGCTAAGGGAGCCAATACAGCACAGCCCTCCCTCCCACCCTCTCATCCTGGATTACTTAGCTGACTTGCTGCACAGTGGCCACTCTTTTTCCTCTATTAAAATTCATGCTTTTGCTATCTCTGCTCATTTTCCAACTGAGCAGCCCCTTTTCTCACACTCTTTGATCAAACAGTTCCTAAGAGGGGCTAGCAGCATGAGGCCACCCAGAAGAGTACCATCCCTAGCGTAGGACCTTAACTTTGTGTTGGAAAAGCCCCCCCCCCCGTTCGAACCAGCCTCTTCGTCAGAGCTAAAATTTCTCTCCTGGAAGACAGCTTTCCTTCTGGCCATCACTTCAGCCAGAAGGGTCTCCGAGCTGCAAGCACTCATGGCCGTGGAACCTTTCATCATCTTCCATGCTGACAGGGTATCCCTCAGGACTAACCCATCCTTCATGCCCAAGGTGCTGTCCAGTGTGTCTCTCAACCAATCCATTCATTTGCCCACCTTTTTCCCTAACCCACAGAACAAGGGAGAAAGGATTCTGCACTCTCTAGATGTGCACAGACAGCTCAGATTCTATCTAGACAGAACTAAATCCTTCAGAATGTCTGATCAATTGCTGGTAGGGTTGCTGCAGAGGCAGAGGGCAAAGCCATCTTCAAACAAACCATTTCCAAATGGATAGCACACTGCATTCTGCTACAAACAATGCAGAAAGCCTTCCCTCAGGGGGTCAGGAATCACTCCACCAGAGCAGCCTCCACCTCTGCAGCTTTCCGTCAGAGGAGTCTCTACCAGGGACATCCTGGAGGCTGCCACCTGACATCTGTTCACACCTTTACCAAACATTACCACCTGCCTATCTTCTCCAAATCCAGGGCAGGGTTTGCCTCTGCAGTTTTGCAGGGCATCCTAGCCAGCCCTAGTTTCCTTGACTGCCTCCACCCATTTCTTCAGCTTTGGGAGTCAACCCAAATGTGATGATTGCAACAGTGAAACATGAAGAACATAGTACAGTTGTGTACACTTACCATAAATGTAGATGTTCAAGTGTATTCACTGTTGCAGTCCTGGTTTCTCTCCCTCCATCCCCCTCTACTTTCTTCTCTTTCCTTACAAGGGACATTTTGGTATTTACTTTCTGTTGGTGGGATTCTTCCACCAGAACTTGGCTCCCACTTGGAGGGTCCTGACAGGTTAGGGCAAGAAAAACTGATGTAATGGTGTCGGCTGCCTTACTTTATACTACTGACGACCTGACATCAGTCCTGAAGCGACAGCCACCAATGCAGAAATACTAAGCCTCTGGTATTCGGGCTGGCTGAGGGCTACTCTGGCAGGAATAACCCAAATGTGATGACTGCAACAGTGAATACACTCGAACATCTACATTTTTGGTAAGAGTACACAACTGCACTTTTTGGAATCTTTGGAGGATAACTTTGATAGACTGCAGTGGAGGATCTGTTTCATCAAGCCCTTAGTTCTCATTGTTGTTTGTTTAGACCATTGTACTGGATTGCTGTGGTACACTCATCATTATCAGATCCCCAAGCTGACTAGCTAAATGTTTCCCACTTCGGGAGAATTTAAGTCATGCTCCATGTTTATTCTTACACCTCAGCATCCAACTGATTGGACTGAGAGTTTACTTTTAATCTTACTGTATTACTGTACTATATTTTCTACCATAAGCAGTAAGGGCAGAATTATATCTGTTTAATGATTGGTGCTTCTGGCAGCTAGGGAGATGTGATATTTTTATGCCATAAAGGTCCCCTGTATTATGTGATATAGTAGATGCTTAACTGTATGGACTGACAATTTGCATATATATCCTGCATGCACACAAAACAGTGTCACAGTAGGACCATGCACTGGATGTGCACAAACAGATTCAGCAACCTGAGTATAAGCACATTCTCATGCGTGCTTTTAAGTACATTATTAAAAAATAGTAATTTAGAAGGTCAGCTAATAAGCTAACTGAAGTGTGTTAACAGTGCTGAATGTAACAGAATTATTTTAAAATTAACCAAATACTTGTTTCACTGTAGTGCACCCCCCCCCCCCTCCCCCTCCCCAGAAGTCATGGGCCCTGGGAGTTTGCCCCTATTATAATTCACCTCTGGACAAGGGAAATCTGTAAGTAAGGAAAAAAGGTAAAACTGAAATTAAATGTTATTCTGAGATAGCCTTTGTAGGTGGTGGGCAGTACAGAGAAAAGAAAGTGAGATGGTGGTATCCACTTCTCTGAGAGGAAGAGCGTCATTAGAAAAAAAAGCATTCTTGACGCCTGTACAGCTAGCACAGAAATTAGAGTAAGCGATTTAGTACTACCCTTTGATGTTCATCGTGTTACACTGCTGCAGTCATTGCACTTGGGTTATCCTGCCGTCAGGCGGTTCCCCATTCGGCCTGAGTTCCAAAGTCTTGGTCTGGTGTCGGTTGCTGTCGCCTCCTCCCTGACGTCAGTGCGACAGGGGTATATAAGATGCAGCCAACACCATTTTCTTCAGTCTTTCTTGCCGCGCGGTGCCCAAAGCAAAAGCAGTTCGCAAGTGCTGGTCGGCCGACTCCTGAGATTTTGATTCCGAATCCAGAACCGAAGTCTTCTACAAAGCTAAGTACCCCGTTGGGAAAACTTTTTCTTGCCACAGACCGATGTCAGTAAAAGTTAATAACTGTATTTCTTGTGGGAAGCAAATACCTCATAAGGATTTCCATTCCTATTGTATCCCATGCCTAGGCCCAGACCACAATGTCACTGGTTGTTGGTTTTGTGCTAGGTTTAACAAGCGCACTATTAAATGTCGGTTTGATTTTGCCCGACATTATTTTGGCAGAAAATTCAATTACACCATGCCGTCGGAACTTCCGACGACCGGAATATATAAAAAGCGCAAAGACAAGGACAGGCATCCGAGGCCCAAAACTGACGACGAGGCCACTTCTAGGCCGGTCGCCGGTTCTCTGGTTTTCAGCAAGGCGCCTTCGCAGCCCCTGACGACCGCTTTTGCAGAACCACAGGTTGCCTCCGACTCCCACATGGAGCTGGCTGGGCCTTCGGATGCACAAGTTTTTCAGCCTACCGAAACTAACCCTTCAGAGGGAACCGAAGTAGCTGAGCAATCCACAGCTTCAGAGGGTGTTTTCAGACCTACTCAGTTAAGCATTAAACCCTCTGCTAAGTCTAAGCCTCCCTTAAAAACGTCCATGCCTAAGAAACAAATGCTCAAAATGGCCGAAGACCTAATCACCCTGATCAGGGGGTCCCATCCCCCTCCTGATAAAAGGCCCAGACAGGATGCAGGCTATGACTCATCCGACCAGGTGTCCATTTCTTCAGATTCATCCTCAGACCTAGGATATTCTTTATCCCCTTATGAGGATTCTGATGCTGAGGAATCTATTCCATCAGCCTCTCCGCCTGAGGACTACTCCTTTGGGGAAACCTTACATACCATGAGGGAGCATTTCCATTGGGAAGGCCAGGATTACTCAGAATCCAAGAAAAGGCTCAGAGACTTCCTTTTATTACCTCAACACAGACCCCTTGCTGTTCCGCCAGTGTTAGATATTGTGGATGATGTGTATACTGAATCCAGCTTAAATCCTGACTCCTTACCTCCAGCCCCAGTTAAACCTGACAGATATTACAGAGTCCCTGACTCACACAAATTTCTGTATAAAAGCCCTGTTGCTGACCCTGAAACTATTTCTCAGGGACCCAAAGGGATTAAGGCCTCATCAGCAAAAAACCCAGTTCCCTCTGACAGATATTCCAGAGCATTAGACAGATGGGGAAAGAAAGTATATACGTCTGCAACTTTAGCAATGAGAGCCTTAAATTGCCAGTTTCACATGCTAAAATATCAGCAATTTTTGATGTCTCAGTTGAAACAAAAAATGCTTCCAGATTCAGATCCTCCTAATTTTAAAGAAATGCAGAATTTATTGCTTGCAGCTGAACAAGTGGGAAAACATACTTTGCAATGTGGTTTTGATTCTTTAGAGGCCTCCTGTAGAGCAGCAGTTACAGGCTCTGTCATTAGAAGACATGCTTGGTTAAAAGAACATACGTTACCAGATCATGTTAAAGCAAAATTATTGGATGCACCTTTGCAGCGGGATGTGTTATTTGGAGTTAAGGCAGAAGAGGTATTAAAGAAGATGGAGGATAAGGCAAAATCTATGCAAACGGTGAAGGATTTCTTACAGGTTCAGCCTCCTCGATTTAGCAGAAATTGGTCAACAAAGAATTGGTCCTTTCCAGTTACAGACAGACCTCAAAAGGGGCAGATACAGACGTCCAAGAGGTAGAGGTCAACCACAAGGTCTTTACAGGCCTCGACAATGGGGTGCACCAGTCCAGAAAGAAGGGGAAGACAGGCCCCAACCATATAAAAAGCAGCCTCAATGACTTCCTACTACTGCTGCCAAACAGCTCTCTCTTGGCAGCCCCCTTAGGAGGAAAACTGGCACTTTTCTATCACAATTGGCATTGGATCACCAAAGACAAATGGGTTCTCAACATTGTATCTCAAGGTTACAGGTTCCACTTTCACACTCTGCCAAGGTTAAAAGGAATGTCAAATCTGCCACCAAATCAATGGGCAGAGGCTCAAAAACAAATTACAGCACTCATGGACATGAGAGCTATTCAAAAGGTACCACCACAGGAGCAAGTACAAGGATTTTACTCAAGACTCTTTCTGGTTCCCAGAAAGGACAAAGCCTGGAGGCCCATTCTGGATCTTTCTTCTCTAAACACTTACCTGGATGTTCCGAAATTCAAAATGTTGACACTACAGCAGCTTCTTCCCATGCTGGGCAAGAAAGCTTGGCTCGTGACCTTGGACCTCAAGGAGGCATACCTGCATGTCCCTATCAGACAAAACTGCAGAAGATACCTCAGATTCATAGCTGGTTCAATGCACTATCAATTCTCTGCACTGCCCTTTGGCTTATCTACTGCACCCAGGGTCTTCACAAAGTGCCTGGCACCAGTAATTGCATTTTGCAAACAGAAAGGAATTCAAATTTTTCCATACCTGGACGACTGCCTGATTCAAGCAGAGAGCAAGGACATTCTTCTAAAGCATCTGGCTTTCGTAAAAATGTTATTAAGTTGCCTGGGGTACACAGTAAACAAAAAGAAATCAAAACTAGTGCCCTCACAAGAGATAATATTCCTGGGTGCCAGCTTGAACACAACGGCCCAGATGGCTTATCTCACGCCAGACAAGCAAGGACAACTGACTCAATACTTTCAATTGATGGCAACAAAGACCCAACTCCCTGCAAGAAAAATTCTGCAGGCCTTGGGATACATGGCATTTTGCATACTACTAATTCCATATGCCATATATGCCAGACTGCATATGAGGAAACTACAATGGTACCTAAAGAGTGTATGGTCTCAACACTGTCAAAGTTTGGAAACAATTATACCACTAATTCCTTGCCTTCAGCAGGAGTTTCGAGGGTGGGCTCAAGCTTGTCACCTCAACAAGGGACAGCCTTTTACTCAACCCACAGCCAGGCAAACACTGACAACAGATGCATCGGATTACGCCTGGGGAGCACACATGGCAGGAAAATGTATTCAGGATGAGTGGCCCGCAGAACAAAGGCATCTTCACATCAATCAAAAAGAGATGCTAGCTGTACAAAATGCCCTTATAGCTTTCAAGGACCTGCTGCATCCAGGACAACTATTACTAAAGACAGACAACACCACAGTTATGTGGTACATAAACAAGCAAGGGGGCACATACTCCTACCCCATCTGCAGACAAGCCATGACCTTGTGAAACACAGCTCTAGACTACCAAGTTCATCTGCAAGCACAATTCCTGCCAGGAAAGAAAAACACACTGGCAGACGACTTAAGCAGAAACATCATGGATCCCCACGAATGGGAATTGAATCCACAAATATTCAGAATGATAACACAGAAATGGTGGAGCCCGGACATAGATATGTTTGCATCCCCAATGAACTGCCAGCTACAGAAATTCTGCACAAGGAGTTACCATCCACAAGCATGGAAAGTGGATGCCTTCTCATTCAGCTGGAAAAACCTACAAGTATACGCTTTCCCTTCTCTACCTCTCCTTCCAAAGCTACTCATAAAAGCCAGGCAAGAAGAGCCAAAGATGATCCTGATTGCACCAGACTGGCCACGCCAGCACTGGTACCCAATCTTAAAGAACTTAGCACAAGTACCACCCTGGATTTTGCCTCAAATCCCACATCTGCTGACTCAGCTCAACAATCAGATACTTCACAGCCAGCTAAAGACCTTAAACCTAGCTGCATGGAAAATTCCTTAGTCAAGCAAGCAATGCCTCTCTCCAAAGCTGATATGGATGTCATTCTGGAGGCCAGAAGGCCTAGTACCAGGAAAGCCCATTCGGATAAATGGAAGAGATTCTGTGCCTGGAACCAGGCTCACAGCCTTGACCCTCTTATCCCAAACATTCCTCAGATACTACAATATTTAACTAAGATGCTGGACAAGGGCCTCTCCTTTTCATCCATCAAGATCCACGCCTCTGCCATTTCTGCTCATTACAACACGGATCCACCAATTTTCTCTAATCCTTTGCTAAAACAGTACCTCAGAGGGGCTAAAAACATAAGACCGTCCCGTAGAGCACCTACTCCAACTTGGGACCTCAACTTTGTTTTGGAAAAATTAACTTTACCTCCTTTTGAGCCAGCTAATACAGCAGAATTAAAATATATCTCTTGGAAAACTGCTCTGCTACTGACAATAACATCAGCATGAAGAGTTTCAGAATTACAGGCACTAATGGCAGTGGAACCTTTCCTCATTTTCCACCAGGACAGGGTGTCTTTAAGAACTAGCCCTACGTTTATGCCAAAGGTGGTATCAAGTGTGGCTCTAAACCAAACTATTCACTTGCCAACTTTTTATCCAAAACCACAGAATAAAGGGGAGGGACTACTGCATTCTTTGGACATTCACAGGCAGTTACACTTCTACTTGGACAAAACCAAAGCTTTCAGAAAATCTGAGCAATTATTGGTAGCATATGCTGCAGGAGCACAGGGAAAAGCCATTACAAAACAGACTATTTCAAAATGGATATCACATTGTATACGTTTCTGCTATACACACCATGGGAAACCTGTACCTAGCAGCATTAGATCTCACTCCACCAGGGCAACAGCCACTTCAACTGCCTCCCTCAGAGGAGTGCCTACCAAGGATATTTTGGAAGCAGCAACATGGAGTTCTGTCCATACCTTCACGAAGCATTACCATTTGCCTTTATGCTCCAAATCCAGAGCTGGCTTCGCCACTGCTGTGCTGCAGGGCCTTATAGCCTCCCCTAATGCCTTATAGAACCAGCCACCCTACCTCAGCTTTGGGATTCCACCCAAGTGTAATGACTGCAGCAGTGTAACACGATGAACATAGTACAGTTTTGTACCTACCATAAATCTAGATGTTCGAGTTTAAACACTGCTGCAGTCCAGGTTACCCTCCCTCCCTCCTTCCCCTCTTACTTGTTGGTACGTACCTATGTCTTCTACCCTTTACTACCTATGGGGAGTATTTTCTGGTAACTGAAAGTTGTTGTTTGCTTTTCTTATGTATACTTTACTAGCAATTTGAATTGCCTACCTGTTTGGGGGAACCTGACATCTGGGGCAAGAAAAACTGAAGAAAATGGCGTCGGCTGTATCTTATATACCCCTGTCGCACTGACGTCAGGGAGGAGGCAACAGCAACCGATGCCGGACCAAGACTTTGGAACTCAGGCCGACTGGGGAACCGCCTGACGGCAGGATAACCCAAGTGTAATGACTGCAGCGGTGTTTACACTTGAACATCTACATTTATGGTAGGTACAAAACTGTACTTTGGGGAAGACATAGAAGAAACTGTAGTGCAAGTGTTTTTATGCGAAGAAGCTGTACCTTCCATGTCAAGGAAAGTTAATTAAGAAAGCAAGTAATGGAGAAAGTAACCCAGAGCTAGTAAACCTGCGGATAAGATACATAAACTGTAAAAAATGAACAATGAGATTATACTTTAAGCAGGTCAAAAAAATATAACCAAGGCTGTAGGAGATGTTCCCATTACTACTAAATCATGTTCTGGGTTAAATGATGACTTCTTATGTAGAGTAATTAATGAAGGAAATTTTTACATAATTTACTAGTGATGTAACCGTATAGTACTTCAGTAATAAAGTTAGCTTATAGTCACGTGTTAGGAGGTCACCTGGGGATGAACAAAACAAATGCAGGATTACCAGACAAATTTTATTGGACAAACAATGAAGGAGAGAGAAAATGTCTGTACTTCTTTAGTGTCAGAAAACTGCACCCCTCCCAGATTTAAGAGCTCATTAATACATTTGACTGTTATAGAGGTGCCATTTGAGAGTAGCAGTGTGAACATGGTGGGTTTACTAATAAAATCTAGCAATGGGTGCCAGTACATACTGGTAATAATGGACTATGCTACTACATTTCCACAAGCAGAGCCATTACACAGTGCTAATACTAAGGCGGTTGCCAAAAAACTGGTGCTATGTGGGTATTCCTAAAGAGAAACTTACTGACAAACACACTCCCTCTGTGTTAAGGGTATTATGCCAGTGTTTTCAGGTCAGACAGTTGAAGACATCAGCCACATTCTGCAGACTGATGGATTAGTTGAATGGTGCAATAAAGCTTCAAAATCCACACTAAAGAAAGTTACTAACACAGATGGAAAACATTTTAAACAGTTACCCTACTTAACTGTTTGTTGTAAGAATGGTGCCATGAGCTTCAATGGAATTTACTGCATTTGAACTTTTGTGCACTGGACATCTATTAATGAAACTTGAGAATAATTGAAGACACTACAAATGTGATAGAACCCTCTGTTAGTATACAGAGTAGACCAGAGCTGGTTGAGCTTGTTAGTAAATGAGCATATGCAGAAAAAGCTCAGGAGATTCCTCAGTGAGTGTGTAATAGTAATAATGGATAATGTCGAATCCCTTCTCACAACACGCTGCTGCATACCTGTATGATTTGATCATCCATTCAGAGGACTAGGAGGCTTCCTTATACCAAAGTTCAGTCTGTTTTAGAGGCTGTAGGACAGGCATGCTTGACTGTACTTGCTAAGAAAGGTTAACTGAGCATGTTGAGAGCCAAGCTTTTGGGCTGTCTTCTAGGAAGAGGGGTGATAAGACCATAACTAGAAAAAAATTGCCTAAACCCACCACTATTTATTTCTATTTTATGTTTGAAATTGGGTAAATGTACTGGTCCAAGGACCCTTTTCAGACATGACTCAGACCATGATGGCAAGAATAATATGTAAAGTCACAGTAAAAAAAAATCCAACACTTTAATGTAGTCACAAAGTAACAGTGTTTACAAAATGATGGAATAGCACTATTATGAAAGACAATACTAATCAAAGTATACAGGAAATTAGAAAAGTGCAGACAAGTTACAGCATGTGGTGAAGAGGTGAGAAAAAAGTATGTGGACTTTACTACAGAGGGGTAAGGTTATAGATTAGAAAAAGTAAAAAAAAAATTCACTATAGTCATAATATTGAGGAATTTTGGATAAACAAGTGGATGGCATAGATAGTAAGCATTTGGTTTGCTCTGGTGTGCCAAAACATAAAAACATCTTTAAAAATGTTATGTCATTTGCATTTCTGATCTGTGAAGGTAGATTGTTTCAGGATTTTGGGCCAATTTTAGAGACATTTCTTTCATTTATGTCAGTAGTAGAAGGATGCCTGTTAAGTATGGTACAATCCTGATTTCTTAGCTAATGTGTTATGTGCTTTAAATGTAGTTTACTTCATACTTCAATAATGTACATGTTAATGTTTTTAAGAAATGTGTAGCCATAGGGATAATAGGGAGACTTAATTTTAAGTAAGGTAGTATAGTAGTTTTCATGTTGTGAGCTCATATGTACATATCTTAGTATCTTATTGTTTTGTTACTTGAAGTGTAGCACTGTTTTGTGGGAAAGAGGGCATATAATTAGGACACATTCTGGTCTAGGAAGTAATACTCGGATGTCTGTAGACATCCTGTCTTCTTTAGTGAGCAGGCGAGAAATATTATAAGCATGTTAGTTATTGTCCTAGTATTATCCCTAACGATCAAGGTCGTCAGAATCCACTAATGCTAGAGGAGACTCCGTTATCCAGCCTGCACTTCAGATTGTTTAAAGTGCTGGGTCAGCTGAAATTCCTAAAACTGGATAGTCTTGAAGGACCATTGCTTCAGAACTCACCGTGGAGATTACTTCTTTGTAATAACCAGTTTTAGGCATTCCTTATTTTGTAGCAACTGTAGAGCTAATATGGTTACCTCAGTGAATGGACTGTTGACACAGAAAAAAGGGTCCTTATTGCTCCCTCATCTCAGTACTGTATGGCTGACAACATGGATGTAGGCCATCATGTATGTATCCCATCCAGGCACATGTTTTCAGAGGACATGCTGCATATAATAGGAAGGGTAGGAAACCAAACACAGTCATACCTTGCAAATTGGTAGAGGCTTGCTCTTTGTGCCTTATTAGAGGCCAGGAGTCTAATTCAGGTAGAGCTTTGTAAGTCAGGGTTATCTTGTGTCTCTTTAAAGGTACATAGTTTGGCAGTTTTAGCATACCTGCTGCACTCTTTACTGTCAAGCAAACAATCCTAAAGTGGCTGCTCCATTTCAAACCACCCAAAAATAAAATTCCTCCACCATGGAATCTCAATTATTTGTTAGAAAAGCGAACTGTGGCCTCTTTTAAATATGCTGTTTCAGTTCCCCTGAAATACATCCTCCAGAAAACACTTGTTTGTGGTAGTTGTGACATCTGCTAGAAGAATTTATGAACTGCAGCCCTTAATGTGTAAGAAACCATTTCTTGATCTTATGGTAGGATAGAGTCATTCTACATAACAACCCTACGTTCATACCCAAAGTGGAGAGGGAACTTTTCTTTGTATCAGGCTGTTCTTCCTCCCCATATTCTTCCCCAACCCCAGAGCAAGGGAGAAAGGACATTGCATGCTTTGAACTTGCATAGACTTATGATATTCTGTTTAACCTAAACCATGGAAATCAGGAAATCACATCAGTTGGTTGTCTACTTTGCAAAGGACTTGGCAGTAAGCAAGCAATTATCAAAATGACTTGCCCAGTCTATTGGATTCTGTTATTCCTTTCAAGGAAAAGTTGTCAGGCAGTGTCAAGGCACATTCCACTAGAGCCACTGCAGCTACTACAACATTCTTTGGAGGGGTCAGTACCCAGTCATTGTTAGAAGAGGTTGTGAGTTCCTCTCTCCAAACCTCCTGTGAACATTACAGTTTAGATTCTGTACTCAGGACAACAGCGTAGATGTTCATCGTGTTTCACTGTTGCAGTCATTACATTTGGGTAATCTGCTGGTAGGTTGCCCTCAGTCGGCCTGATTAACAAAGTCTTGGGTCCTGCGTCGGTTGTTGTCCCTTCTTCCATGACGTCAGGTCGTCAGGGGTATAACACATGCAGCCGACGCCATTACATCAGTCTTTCTTGCCACATGGTGCCCGAAGCAGAAGCAGTTTGCAAGTGCCGGTTGGCTGACTCCTGAAATATTTGTTTTCGAGTTTCAGAACCAAAGTTTTCAACTTAAAGCTAACTACCCCGTTGGGGAAACTTTTTCTTGCTCATTACCGATGTCAGTAAAAGTTAATAATTATATTACTTGTGGGAAGCAAATACCTCATAAGGATTTTCATTTGTACTGTATTCCTTGCCTAGGCCCTGACCACACCGTACCTTGCTGTCGGTTTTGTGCTTTATTTAATCAGCGCACTATCCGTCGTCGGTACATTTTGCTTCAAAGTATTTTGGTCCTTGGTTTAATTATCCAGAAATGATATCGGTTAGCCATCCAACTACCGGAATACTGAAAAAACGCAAAGAAAAAGACAGAGACAGGCCGTTGAGGTCCAAAACTGCCGACGACACTTCTCCTAAGCCAGTCGCCAGTTCGCTGGTAGTCAGTGAGGAGCTTTCGCAGCCCCTGATACCCGCTAGTTCTGATTCGCAGGCTTCTACTGAGACCCTTTCAGATTCCGGTATGCCACGAGATGCTTCACATATGGAACCCGTAGATGTCTCTACTTTGGAGGGGTCCGGAGCTGCTGAGCATGCGCCGGCTTCTGAGGGTATATTCAGGCCTACAGATTTGCATATTAAACCGACTCCAGCTTGAGTGCTAAGGCCTAAATCTCGATCTGTGTCTAAAAAACCGATGCCCAGGTCACATGTTCAGGCCCCTATGCCTAAAAAACAAATGATCAAAATGGCTGAAGATTTAATTACTCTAATCAGGTGTAGTCAACCCCTCCCCCTCCAAAAGGCCTAGGATTGAATTTGACTATGAATTTTCTGAACAGGACTCTGTTTCTTCTGACTGTTCTAATGATCTGGATTTGTCCATACCTACTTATGAGGACTCTGATGCAGAGGATTCCATTCCCTCTGCTTCTCCGCCTGAGGATTTCTCTTTTGGGGAAACTTTACATACCTTAAGGGAGCATTTCCACTGGGAAAGTCAGAATTTCTCTGAATCCAAAAAGAGGCTTAGGGATTAGAGATTCCAGGGCGCTGGATAGATGGGGTAAAAAGGTTTATACTTATGCAACCTTAGCAATCAGGGCTTTAAACTGTCAATTCCATATGCTAAAATGTCAACAACATATCATGGGATTGCTTAAACAGAAAATGGTGTTGATTTCTGACTTTGTGGAGAGTAAAGATTTACAGGATTTATTGCAGTCAGCTGAACAAGTTGACAAATATACTTTGCAATGTGGTTTTGATTCTTTAGAGGCCTCTTGTAGGGCTCCTGTTGCTGGGTCTGTGTTTGGAAGGCATGCTTGGCTTAAGGAGCAATCTCTGCCTGATCACGTTAAAGCAAAACTTTTGGATGCTCCTTTACAGCAGGATCGCTTATTTGGCAATAAGGCTGAAGAAATTCTAAAAAAGATGGAAGATAAAGCTAAATCTATGCAAACTGTGAAAGTTTTCTTACAAGTGCAACCACCTAGATTTAGTAGGCATTGGCCTACTAAGAACTGGTCCTTTCCAGCTCCTTCCAGAGCCACTACGGCCAAATCCAGACATTCCAAAACCACCAGATTTCAGTCCCAAGGGACTTTCAGAACTAAGCAATGGGGTGCTTCCACTTCCAAATCTGGAAACAACAAGGCACCACCCTGTGGTAAACAGTCTCAATGACTTCCCTTTGAAATTCATTCCAGAAAATGGCAACTTATAACCCAGGACAAATGGGTTTTAAATATAGTGTCCCAGGGATACAGATTTCATTTCCACATGCTGCAAACTCCAAACGGGTGGTCAGACCTGCCCCCAAATCAGTGGGCAGAGGCTCAGAAACAAGTACTTTCCCTCTTAAACATAGGGGCTATTCACCCAGTACCAGAAGAGGAAAAGGGACAAGGTTTCTATTCCAGACTTTTCCTGGTACCCAGAAAAGACAAATCATGGCGTCCAATTCTGGACCTGTCTACTCTAAACACCTTTCAGGACATTCCAAAATTCAAGATGCTGACTCTTCACCAGTTACTTCCTATGCTAGGGAAGGATGCCTGGTTGGCAACTCTCGACTTAAAAGAGGCTTACCTGAATATCCCAATCAGGGAGTCTTGCAGAAGATTCCTACGCTTCAAAGCAGGCTGCATGCATTATCAGTTCTCTGCACTGCCCTTTGGCTTGTCTACTGTGCCCAGGGTATTCACAGAGTGCCTGGCTCCAGTAATTGCATTTTGCAGAAAAATAAATATTCAGATATATCCATACCTGGACAATCGTCTAATTCAGGCAGAAAACCAGGCCATTCTTCTAAAACATCTGGCGTTTGTAAAAAGAGTTCTAACCTGTCTAGGGTACACCATAAACAAAAAGAAATTTCAACTGGTATTCTCTCAAAAAATTACATTCCTGGGTACAAGCTTGAATACAACTGCCCAGATGGATTTCCTTACGCCAGAAAAGCAAATTCATTTGGTGACTTACTTCAAACAGGTGGCCACAAAAACCCTGCTATCTGCAAGGCAAATACTGCAAGCCTTTGGGTTTATGGCCTCATGCATTCTTCTAATTCCATATGCAAGACTGCATATGAGGTAACTTCAGTGGTACTTAAAAAGTTTATGGAGTCAACATTGTCACAGCCTGCAAACAATGATTCCTATCATACCTTGCCTGCGTATAGAGTTCCTGTGGTGGACAGAGGCCTGCCACCAAAACAAGGGACTGCCATTCACATCACCCCCTGCCACCGAAACCCTAACTACAGATGTATCAGACCATGCATGGGGGGCACATCTTGCAGGGAAGTGCATTCAGGGCAAATGGAGCCCAAATCAAATGCACCTTCATATCAATCAAAAAGAAATGCTAGCTGTACAGAATGCACTGACAGCCTTTAAGGACTACCTTCATCTAGGACAATTGCTGATAAAGATGGACAACACCACGGTTATGTGGTACATAAACAAGCAGGGGGGTACACATTCCTACCCCCTCTGCAGACTAGCCATGGCATTGTGAAACATGGCCTTGAGCTACCAAGTACAACTACAAGCTCAATTCCTACCCGGAAAGCAGAATGTTCTGGCAGATGAACTAAGCAGAAATCTCATGGACCCTCACGAATGGAAACTGGAACCATGGATTTTCAACATGTTGACACGCAAATGGGGGAGCCCAGACGTAGATCTTTTTGCCTCACCCCAGAACTACCAGTTGGACAAATTTTGCACAAGAACTCATCACAAAAAAGACTGGAAAGTGGATGCTCTGTCCTTTAGCTGGAAAAACCTGTCAGTCTATGCCTTTCCCCCTCTGCCTTTGCTCTCCAAAGTTCTACTAAAAGTCAAACAGGACAAACCAAAAATGATTTTGATTGCTCCAGGCTGGCCTTGCCAACACTGGTACCCACTCCTGTGCAGTGTGTCACACATTTCTCTGTGGCACCTGCCTCAAACACCTTCCTTACTGTTGCAGCAGGAGAGCCAAATTCTGCACCCTCAGCTCCAAACTTTGAATTTTGCAGCCTGGCTAATCACTTAAATTCACCCTCAGCAAACCTGTGATGGATGTCATTTTGGAGGCGAGAAGACCTAGTACTAGAAAATCTTATGCTGACAAATGGAAAAGATTCTGTGCCTGGAATCAATCTCAAGGGATGAGCACAGCAGTGCCCAATTTACCTCAGATTTTGCAATACTTAACTGAAATGTTTCACAAGGGCCTGTCTTTTTCTTCCAAAAAAATCCATGCCTCATCCATTTTAGCTCATTACAACACAGCCCCCCCCCCTTCTCTCATCCTCTTCTAAAGCAGTATCTCAGAGGGGCCAAAAACTTGAGACCACCCAGGAGAGCTCCAAACCCTGCCTGGGACCTTAACTTTGTATTGGAGAAACTTACTCTACCTCCTTTCGAGCCAGCTGCTACTGCAGACCTAAAATTTATTTCCTGGAAAACAGCTTTCCTTTTAGCAATCGCTTCAGCTAGAAGGATATCTGAATTACAGGCCCTAATGGCAGTGGAGCCTTTCATCATCTTTCATGCGGACAGGGTGTCTCTCGGGACCAATCCGTCATTCATGCCCAAGGTGGTATCCAGTGTGGCTCTTAATCAGTCCATTCATTTGCCAACTTTCTTTCCCAATCCACAGAACAAGAGAGAGCATATTCTGCATTCATTGGATGTACACAGACAACTTAGATTCTACTTGGACAGGACTAAATCTCGAAGAATATCTGAACAACTGCTGGTAGCATTTGCTGCATGGGCAGAGGGGGAAGGCTATTTCAAAGCAAACCATTTCTAAATGGATAAGCCATTGTACTCATTTCTGTTATAAGCACCATGGAAAACCTATCCCCCAGGGGATCAGATCTCATTCCACCAGGGCTGCATCTACTTCAACAGCCTTTCTCAGAGGTGTTCCTACCATGGATATTCTAGAAGCTGCCTACCTGGAGTTCAGTTCATACTTTCACCAAGCATTATCACTTACCAATCTTCTCTAAATCCAGAGCTGGCTTTGCCACTGCTGTTTTGCAGGGCCTTATAGCTGGTCCTAATAATATATAAATCCATCCTCCCAACCATAGCTTTGGGAATCTACCCAAATGTAATGACTGCAACAGTGAAACACAAAGAACATAGTACAGTTGTGCACACTTACTATAAATGTAGATGTTCGAGTGTATTCACTGTTGCAGTCCTGGTTACCCTCCCACCAGCCCCCTGTTTTTCTCTTACTGTACCTCTACTTACTTTTACTATGTTTAAAAGCCTTTTTGGTGTATTTGCTCTTGTTTGGAAGTATATTTTTGTGTTTTTAATTATATATATCCCCATTTGGGGGCACCTGACATCTGGGGCAAGAAAAAACTGATGTAATGGCGTCGGCTGCATGTTTTATACCCCTAACGTCATGGAAGAACGGACAGCAACCGACGCAGGACCTAAGACTTTGTTAATTTGGCCCCCTGAGGGCAACCTGCCAGCAGATTACCCAAATGTAATGACTGCAACAGTGAATGCACGCGAACATCTACATTTATGGTAAGTGTACACAACTGTACTTTATCAGGCTTCTATAGGCAGTAATCCCAAAAATTAGATTAGGGAATGGTAAATGCAACAGTGATTGCAGTCTGTCTGCCTCTGTTTGGATTAGTGGGCAACCTTATAGGTTCATAGGTGTGTACTAGGCTAATGACCCTGGAGCCTTTACCAGCCTAGCCCATAGGATTACACTGGCATTGTGCCACCTGACCTTATTTCCCAGTACCTCTGTCGAGTAGAGCCACTGGAGTGATCCCCAGGGTGAATTTTCTATTTCCATTCCACTCATCAAGAGGTGCTCTTCTTAACATGTATGGATATCTGTTCCATAGCATGGGCAGTCTCTGGGTTATGAACCTGTCCCTCCAGCTTGTTCTGTTGATTGTGGTATTGAGGTTGAGGTCTCTGGAGCATGTGGTGAGGAGGGATTGGGATTTCTTTAGATGTAGCATTTCTAACAGAGCTGGATCAGACATGGATTTGTAAGTCAAGCAGAGATCAACTCTAAGTAGGCGATATGAGCCAGAGAATAGTTGGAGTTTTTTGAGTCTGTCCATACAGGATAAGTGTTTAAGGCCTAGGATCCTCTTTGTGAGGTACTTTTGTGGCCTCTGCGGTTGTTGCAGGTGTCTAGTGAGGTACATGCCAAATGGGGGATTGTACTCGATGATTGGCCTAATGAGGGAAGAGTAGAGGGAGACAATGACCTCTTTCTTCCTGGATGCAAAACCCTTAGTAATGAGATGTGCCACATAGAAGGACTTTCTGACCACAGTGGTAATCTGGTAGTCAAAAGTGAGGTTGCTGTCAACCTGTGTTCCCAGATCTCTTATAACCCCTTCTGTGTTCAGTGGACTACCATTGATGTGGTAATTCATGGGAACCAGGTTTTTCCAAAAGGGGATGATGACACATTTTTTTGGCATTGAGCTTAAGGCCATGGTTCTGACACCAGTCATTGGCCTCAGTGAGGCCTTTCTGTAGGATGTCAGCATCACTTGGGGAATTAAGAATAGCTCCCAACTTGCAATCTTCTGCGAAGTTTGTCAGACAGAGTCCCTTCATGTTGGCCTGGACCTCAGAGAAGTAGATACCAAACAGGAGAGGACCCAGGAGCGAACCCTGTGGGACTCCACTCATGACAGATTGGCGGTCTGACTTTGAGTCAGCTACTTTCACACTATGGGTTCTGTCTGTGAGCCAGTTTGCAACCCACCTAGTGATATAGGGGTTGATGCCTAGTTTAGTGAGTTTTTCTATGATTCCCGAGTGGGGAATGGTTTCAGAGGCCTTGGCCAGATCAAGGTAGGCTGTATGAACCACCTTGCCTTCATCCATAGCTCTAGTGACTGATTCAAAGAAGTCGACCAGGTTGAGCAGGCATGAGTTACCCTTCAGAAAACCTAACTGTGTGGGGTTCAGAGTTTGGAGATTCCCTATATCCTTTTTTATTAAGTCCATGATGATGCTTTGCATATCAGACTCATCAAGCTAATGGGGCGATAGTTCCCGGGGTCTGTAGTCGCTCCTCCTTTGTGGAGAGGGATGACTGTAGCAGTGAGCCATTCGGTAGGGACAAGGCATGAGGTGAGGCTGTAACTGAACAGCACACACAGGTGAGTTGCCAGTTCACTCTGTAGTTCATGTAGTCTGTAGTTCATATAGAACACAGCCAGGGATCTTGTCAGGTCCCATAGAAGCTGTAATGTTAAGTTGTCTATCTCACGTTCATTCTTGCTGGTTGGGTTCGGAGCTGATCCTCGGCTCCGACTCGGCTATCTACTAAAGCTCGAGAGCTATTTACTGGCTCGAGGTCTCCCCATATCCCACAATGCTTGGTGCTAGATACCTGGATCTTGTTTGCCGCTTCAGCTAAGAGGTTGCGCTTGTACTGGCTCAGGTCGTATTAATCCTTTTTTTTCTATGATTAGCTAATATTTATTTTGTATTTTTCTTAGGTATAGTTAGTTTTACCCTTGTAGTATAGTTAGACTGTGTATCCCCTAGTTTATCCCACTAAGGAAACTCATTTTCTATTAGAGAGTTTCTGCCCTCCCCCCCTTGTTTCTTCTCTATTAGTGGCTAACCCCACCCTTTTTTGTACCTATAGGAGTAGTGTTTAGCATTGTACTTTTTATATATATATTATTAAGGATAGTTGTTGTTGTTATTAAGTGTGGTGTGATAGTTTTTTGTAGTTATTATTGTTAGCTTAACTAGTGCGGGTGTGTGAGTGTTACTGTGTGCCTTTTTAAGCACTAGTTTAATTTTTCTCTCTTTAGTATCCCCTGGCCAGTATGTCCGAGGATACTAAAGTCTCAGGCTTCAAGAAGTGTGACTCGTGCTGTCAGAAGATGTCTCTGACAGACGGTCACACTTCTTGTGTGTATTGCTTGGGTTCCCTACACATGCAGGACTCCTGCTCGGTCTGTCACGCCTTCAGCCTGAGAGTCCTGCAGGAGCGTAGGAACAAGCTTATTTTGAGAGGCTTACTTAAGCCAGAGGGATCCCCGGTGAAGCCTCAGTCGGGGAAATCCTTAAAGCCCGCCAAGCCGTCAGATCCCAGTTCGGAGCCATCGCCGGGCGGAGCATCTGCCTCCTCCTCTTCGGTTCCGGCTGGAGCCGACATCTCTAGACCTCAATCAACTCCGACTAGAGTGTCGGAACCGTTGTTGGGTCGAAAACGTTTTAGGTCCCCTTCCCTAGAATCGGTTCGTTCGGCTCCGAGGTCACCGTTGCTTCAGTCTGAACGAAGCCATAGGTCCCACTCCTCTCGGTCCTCCAGGTTATCTGATCATGACATGGAGAGGGTGGTTAGTAGACTCCTTAAATCGCAGGCCCTGGCCAAAATGTTAACCAGCCCTTCTCAACAGACTGTGGCTGTCCCGGTGTCTTCAGCAGTTCCTCCTCCGACTCCCCCTTTGTGTTCGGAGCCGGAGCTGGTTGGGGCTCGAATCTTGGAAACGTCGGAGCCGATACCACACCTTTCGGCTCCTTCATCGGCTCCAATCTCTTCATTGGTTCCTTCCTTGGAAGGATCTGGGCGCCGGGACTCCCTCGTCGGCTCCAAGGAGGTGAGTGGCATCAGACCCTTGTCCGACCCCGTTCTCCCTCTCGGGGCTTCGGCGCAGGTGAGCTTGGCCCCGACATCAGCCTCGGAGCCATCCCTCTCGGTGCCGGGAGGGGTTCACGTCTCTTCAGAGCGGGGACCCTCTGCTCTGCCTGATAAGGGTGCCTTCAAGGTCATGAGGAGCGTGCTGACTCCTGAGTCGGCTCCTCGATTGGCCCCTTCGGCTCTTCCCCCCATGGTGCCTGCATCGGTCTCTGTCCACCCTCCTGACCCCAAGCATGGAGAACAGATGCTCCAGGTCGCCCCATTGGGCATATCTTCCTCTTCCGAGGCCTCCCCTGATCATTCAAAGGAGCCCCCTCGGAAGAGAAAATGTAAGAGGAAACACGTCTGATACCGACTTGGAGGATTTGGAAGGGTCCCCAAGATCCCCCTCTGAGGATGTCTCCTTTTCAGACATCCTAGAGATCCTTAAGCAGAGGGGGAACTGGACTGCCCTTAACCCTTCCGAGGACGAGTCGGTATACCTGGACGCATTTGGTTCTCGCCCTTCCACCTCCTGTGTGTCTCCACCCTTCGACCCGCTCATGGAAGTAGTGGCTCGAAGGGCGTGGTCAGCCCCGGACACAGTGGAACCAACTCCCCGCAGGCCCACTAAGTTCATTACAGCCCCACCCAACAAACAATTTTTGACAAAAGGTGTCCCCGTTGATGCCATGGTGGTGGCAGCAGCCACAAAGAAGGAGTTGGCTGACCCTTCGGTGCCTGTCCATCCACCTAATAAAGAGTCTAGGACAATGGACAGGTACGGGAAGCGGATGTTTTCCTCAACGACCTTTTCCATGTGGTCGCTGAATTATCTGTGCCACTTCACCCGCCTTCAAAGGGATCTTCTCAAGGAACTGGGTGATACCCTTCAGGATCCATCGGCTGCGGGGGCTCAGGATAAGATTAACTCCCAGCTGGCGACCCTTAACTCTATCGTCAACTCCTCCATGCGGCTCATTTCTTATGCAGCCGATGGGGTGAGTAGGGCCGCAGGTACAGGCGTGGCTTTGAGAAGACATGCCTGGATGTGGTTATGTAACTTTGCTGACCCCTTTAAGGCGTCCTTCACCAATACCCCCTTCGATGGTTCGACTCTGTTTGGACCACAGGTGAAGGATACCCTTACCAGATGTGAGCAGGAAGGCAACACTCTCTCTGCCGTGGGAGTCTGTTTTTCTACTCCTTCTAGACCATACCCTAAAGGTCAGAAGAGTGGGAAAATGTGGTTTCGGAAACCCCAGGGAGTCGTGCCTGACACACGTGGCGAGTTTCCCTCCAGGGGCAGGGGAGGGAACAATAATAGACGCCACCCGAGGGGCAAAGGGGGTCCACAAAATCAAGGTAGCAGAGAATCTTTCTCTGACAAACCCTTTCAGCACCCCTGAGGGGCTGCCCGACTGTCCACCTTCGGAGGCAGTTGGGGGAAGATTGTCACTGTACCCAGAAGCCTGGCATCTCCTCACACAAGACAAATGGGTACAGTCCATCATATCCGAGGGTTACAAAATCCTCTTTGTCCACACACCTGTACAAACAACCAAGTCCCTTCCAGATGTTCCACCCGGTCTAAGGGAACAAGCAGTGTTAGAAATTTCAAAACTGCTAGAAAAAAGGGCCATCCAGCTAGTCCCAGCAGACCAGCAAGTATCCGGAATTTACTCCAAGTTCTTTTTGGTACCAAAAAAGACAGGGGACTGGAGACCCATTTTGGATCTCAGCAGGTTAAACAAATCTGTTCAAAGAACGAAGTTCCGGATGGTCACGCTTCAGTCCATTCTACCCTTTTTGGGTCAGGACAACTGGATGTGCTCCATAGACCTTCAGGATGCATACTACTATATCAAAATGGACAGGCGCTCCAGAAGGTTTCTCCACTTCCGGCTGGGAGCCAGTCACTATCAGTCTCACCACAGCCCCCAGGGTGTTCACCAAGTGCATGGCAGTAGTTACGGCTCACCTGAGACAGCGAGGATTCCAGGTGTTTCCATATCTAGACGACTGGCTCCTTACTGCTTCCACCAGGCATCAGCTACTGGGAGCCAGGGATTATACCATCCAAACTTGTTCCGTACTAGGTATCTCAATAAATTTCGAAAAGTCTGCATTGTCACCTTGTCAGCCTATAACCTTTATAGGTGCAAGATTAAATACAAAAGATCTGTCTGCAAAACTTCCTCTAGACAGAGTGTCAGACATTCGCCGACATGTGCAGGTCTTACTACAGTGCAAGTGTATTCAGGACAGATTTGTACTAAAAACGTTGGGTCTCATGGCAGCAGCAGTCATACTAGTTCCCCTGGCTCGTTTTCACTTGCGGATTCTTCAGTGGATGCTTTTTACCCAATGGTCCTTTCAACAACTTCCAATGTCTCACAAGATAATAATCACTCAATCATGCAAAGACCACCTGGCTTGGTGGATGGTTTCCCCCTCTAGTACTCCAGGGCAGACCGTTTGTTCTTCCTTCTCCTGTTGCCACAGTGACCACGGATGCCTCCCTGATCAGGTGGGGGGGGGCACTTTCAGGGCAGGACTGTCCAGGGTACTTGGCAACCTCTAGAGTACCACCTGCACATAAACGTCTTGGAGATGAGAGCGGTGCTTTTAGCATTGCAAACTCTTCAGGACTCTCTCTACCCACCGGGACTATTGCAATTCAAACAGACAATATGCCTGTAGTGTGGTATATCAACAAGCAGGGCGGAACCAAGTCATATCCCTTATGTCGAGAAGCACTCAGGCTCTGGCAGTGGGCGATCTCCTCTCAACGGTTTCTCATAGCAACGCACATCCCCGGGAAGTCCAACGTCATAGCGGACAGGCTAAGCAGAGCTATTCTCATGCCTCATGAGTGGTCTCTCAATCAGTCAGTAGCGGACAAAATTTTCTGCAGATGGGGTCAGCCTTGCGACCTTTTCGCAACTCCTCTCAACAGCAAGTGCGACGATTTCTTCACTCTCTTTCCCCTCCCCGGCCACTCCCCCAGAGACGTTCTAGTTCACGATTGGCCCCAGGGTCTTCTGTATGCATTCCCACCTTTTCCCCTAATTCCCAAACTAATTCAGAAGGCGACCGCATTGGGATCCAGGATTATCCTCATTGCCCCTTACTGGCCTCGACAAATTTGGTTCCCATTCCTGCATTGTTACCTGCTGGAGCAGCCTTGGAATCTGGACCCAGTGCCAGACCTCTTGGTCCCTCAGTCGGGCGGGCTGCACCAATCCCTTCAAACTCTCAACCTCACAGCTTGGTTGCTCCACTTCCAACCTTAGCCAGGCTCCCACATATTTCCCAGCCGGTGCGTGAAATCATCCTTTCTTCGCACAAATCTACCACCAGGAAGACTTATGCTAGTAAGTGGAAACGTTTCTCTTTCTGGGCAGAGGCTAGGAATATAGACCCCTTTACAGCCCCTGTCCATCACGTTCTAGATTTTTTAGCAGAACTCTTTCAAGCTGGTTCCTCGTCTGCTACCATTAGGGTCCAATTAGCTGCTATTGCAAATTTCCACGCTGGCCTGTCAGAAACTAGCATCATGTCCCACAAACTTTGCAAGGCCTTTCTTAAAGGAACTATTTTGCTTAGGCCCCCGGTCAGAGATCCCCCGCCTCCGTGGGACTTAAACTTGATATTGGCTTCCTTGATTCTTCCCCCTTTTGAACCTGCGGCTTCCTGTTCCTTAAAATTGCTCTCCTGGAAGACTCCCTTTTTAGTAGCCATCACCTCAGCTAGGAGAGTTTCAGAACTTCAAGCCCTCTGTATTCGTCCTCCTTACCTTGTGTTTCATAAGGATAGAGTTTCACTCAGGACTAATCCTTTGTTTCTGCCCAAGATACCTTCCGAAACAAACCTGAATCAGGCTGTTGATCTACCTGTCTTTTTTCCTAACTATTCAAACAAAGCTGAACAAAAGTTACACCAATTGGACGTTCATAGGCAATTACATTTTTATTTGGATAGGACTAAACAAACAAGAAAATCAGATCAACTCTTCGTGTCCTATGCTGAGGGCAAACAGGGCCTGCCAGTTTCTAAAGTAACCTTATCCAGGTGGTTGTCCTCTATTATTACTTTGATTTATCAGCTGAGACATAATACTACACCTAAAGGTCATTCCACCAGAGCGTTAACTACTTCGGTAGCTTTTCAAGCAAGACTACCAATGGAATCTATTTGTGCTGCAGCCACATGGGCCACTCCTCATACTTTCATTTCACATTATAAGTTGGATATGACCTCTAGGACTAGAGCTGATTTGGTTCTCTGTGCTCAAGAGTCTGTTCCGATGAGCCACCCAGGACTAAGGTGCTAGGGACGCTGTCCCAACCAGCAAGAATGAAGGCGAGATAGACAACTTAACATTAAGAAGTTATGTACCTACCATAACGTTCCATGTTAGTTGTCTTCTTCTCACCTTCTTTCTTGCATCCCACCCTCCATCCCCCTAGCCTGGACAGACCGAGAAGAGTCCCTTTTTGAGGCCTTCTTCCTCTGGCTGAGTCTTATCTGGGTTACGTCCTCCTCTGTTTTAGTACTGTAGGTAAACCTTGTAGTTTGGACGGGTGTCCTTGAAATTTTTCTATGGTGTTAGCTCTGCCAAACGAGATCTGGGTATCTAGCGCCAAGCATTGTGGGATATGGGGAGGCCTCGAGCCAGTAAATAGCTCTCGAGCTTTAGTAGATAGCAGAGTCAGAGCCGAGGATCGGCTCCAAACCCATCCAGCAAGAAAGAAGGCGAGAAGAAGACAACTAACATGGAATGTTATGGTAGGTACAGAACTTCTTATTCTTTGCCTTGGACAGTGCTGTTTTAACCTGTGCAGCAGTAGTACAAGATGCCAGGCAATCTACTGGTATTGTGATTGGCCCTTTGGTGGGGGAGAGAGGGGTAAAGTTGGCACTGAATCTGTCGGCCAGTATATTGGCAATATCTGTTGGCTCGTTATAGGAGGTACTATTGTGCAGTAGCTCAGAGCAAATCTGGGTATTGCTGTGGAGATTCTTTACATAACTATAGAAGGCTTTGTGGTTGTCTTTGCTATCTGCTGCTATTCTGTTTTCATAGCTAGCTTTAGAGGATTTGATGAAGGATCCCAACGTTTTGTTGAGGCTGATAAGGGAGTTTTTCCAGTCTTAGGGCTTCACCTTATTCTGCATCAGTTTCCTCCTCCTGTTGTAGAGTCTGTTTATGGCAGGGGACCACCAGATTGGCTTCCTTTCTTTAGAGGAGAGCGTCTTGGTTCTATTGGTTATTGTGAAATCCATGCATTTCTGTACATGTTCGTACAGTGCATTCATGTATAATTCGGCAGTCATGCAACTATTCTCCATTTGCATGGGTGCCGTGAAGTTAGCCACCTCTGTTTTTAGGAGCCCAAAGTTAGCTTTGGAGAAGATTTTCATAGTGGTTACCTTTGCGGGGGGGGGGGTGGGTGGATTTCCAAGGTGATTAGTTTGTGGTCTGATCTAACCAGGGAGGAGTTGACTATTGGTGTAGAGCAACGGTCGCCCATATTAGTAATGACCAGGTCAAGGATATTTCTACTGCTAGTGGGAGTAAGAATGAGCTGGTCAAGGGCATTGGAATTAATGAATTCCAGGAAACGGGCAATTGTAATGGTACATGAGTAGTTTTCCCAGTTAATGGAGGGGTAGTTGAAGTCACCCAGTATGAGAGTGTTAGGTTGGACCCAAATATTCTCCAAGGTGCTTAGGAACGTGGAGTGTGAGTCTTGGGACATAGTTGAGGACCTATAGCAGGTGACGACCTGAATCGCTGTCTTACCCAGTGTTAGCTGCACCTGAAGTATCTCTGATGCATTATGTTGGGCTACCAATCTGGAGGTGTGCGCATCCTTTATGAATATGGAAACACCACCGCCTTTGGTGCTTTGGTCCAAGTTCTGGGGCTGAAAGGTGTGGAGTGAGTTATAGCCTGGTAGTGGAGGGGTGCTTTCTGCTGCCTTGAGCCAGATCTCTATTACAGCACAAATGTTGATCTTCTCCATTTTAAGGAGTGCTTCTAGCGAGTGCATTTTGAGATTTAGACTTCTAGTGTTGAGCAGCATGACCATCAGATTGCATTTGTTTGTAGCTGTTACGGTGGTACTTTGGTCTTTGGAACACCGCCTAAAAAAGGCACTATAGGGGTGGGGTGGCAAGATGCTTGGCCAGTATTTGGAAGCCCAGGGTTTACAGATGCAGGTCATCTCTGGCAAAGCCTCGAGGTCTGTCAGTCATGTCATCCCAGGCAGACAGATACTGGATCCCCTTTGAATGGCACCAGAAACTTAGCCAATTGTTGAAATCAGTTTGCTTGCCATCACACAAGGGTGGCCCAACCATGGACCTTGGTACTACAGGCCTATCATTGTCATTAGCCTCATATGCAAAACTATGGAGAACTCATTAATTTAGACATTAAACATGTCTTAACCCCGAACCCTTACCAGTTTGGGTTTGTCAAATGAAGGTTCTGCCTCTTTAAGCTCATTGATTTTTTTGAAAAAGAAACCACTGCAGTGGATAGCAGTTATGCAGTACATGCAGCATACCTGGACATGACCAAGGCTTGTGACGCCATTCCCCATGCAGGCATTATTAACAGAGTTTTAAATCTGAATATAAATTCTTATGTTATGTGGTGGATAGCTTACTTGTCTCATAGAAGCCATTTAGTTAGAATCACAGGTGCCTCTTCTGAAAGCAAAAAAGTTGCTAGTGATGTACAACAGGGTTTGATGTTGGGCTTCTCCCATTTGGCATCTTTTTCTAATACCTTCAGAACAACACTCCTGGCCTGTGATTATCAACGTTTGCAAACAGCTGTATATTGGGTGGTGTTATTTGATCTTCTACCGACTCACATTTGCTCCAACATGGATTAGACCATGCTAAAAGTGCTGGAAAGACAATGGCCTCAAATTAACTGCGAAAAATGTAGCACAGATCATTTTGGTAAAGAAAACATTTTCACATACCATTTAGGTGACACATCTCTCCAATCAGACACTGTCATAAGGGATCTAGGCATTCTTGATGATAATTCACTATTGACCAACATTTCTCTATAGATTGGAAAGCCTTCTGTCTAGTTCATCTAATTTACAAAGGCATCACCACCAAGTCCAAAGAAGTCTTAATACCCCTTTACTCATATCTCATTGGACTTGTAATTGAATATAATGCACCTTTTGGTGTGTACTTATCTAAACATATCACTCAACTTGAGAGCTAAGAGATTCATGAAGAAAAAGATCAGTGGCCTCAAAATTCTTTGTTGTTGGGACAGACTGGCAGCCCTCTCTCTTTACTCAGTCTCTTATAAGGTGAAGTTTTTGAGCCATGAAATATCCATCCTTCTTTGCTGTCCTATTCCTTCACATAACAAATGATACCTCAAATGCATAGTTAAAGAAATTAAACCTTTATCAACAGATAAACTATGGTTAGCATGATAGATTTGCATCCCAGTGTATTCCTCACCTCTGAAAATTACTTCCATTACATATGAAATGGAGTAGCACTCTTGCCACCTTCAGTAGAAATGTAGGTAATTTGATGGGCAGCCTCATATTCTCCCCCGGTCTGTCTTGTAATGCCCTCCTTTAGTATAGCGGGAACTTTTGAATAGAGGTTTTTGGCTAGGTAATGGTCTGCATCCTGATCACCTAATACTTATCTAAAAACCCGTGACTTGAATGATCTTAAGGCTGTAGTCATGCTATGCCCTCAAAATTGAAAGGATGGAAGCATTATGTAATTAAAATGCAGTTGATACTTGCATTTAAACAAGATGCTTCTCTGAAGTCCTGGTTTGAGTACTGTTTAAGGATGTGGATTGGATGTAAAACAGGCAGTGTGGCTTGAATTTCTGCTGCAACTGATGCAAAAGTAACAGTTCTCTCAGATAGAGGCTTGTTTCCACCCTAAAAGGAAGTTTCCATCTGCCATGGTTATATCATAGAGAATAGCTGTTGGGAGGAATCCAGATGGTGGGAAAAAGCAGTTGTTTATCTGTTGTTGATATTAGTGTAAAGTTTAATTCGAGTTTTAGAATAGATCGATTTCAGTGTATAGTAGTATTCGAATACTAATGTTTTTCTTGACACCTGAAATGTGCTTACTTATGCTACTTGTCTCTCTCATTTTCAGGTTTCCAAGGTTTTCCTCGGTGCACATGCATTACTGGCCAACGGCTATGTAATGTCCCGAGTAGGCACATCTCAGATAGCACTAGTTGCCAAAGCCTACAATGTTCCAGTCTTGGTGTGCTGTGAAACATACAAGTTCTGTGAAAGGGTTCAGACTGACTCCTTTGTTTCAAATGAATTGGGTAAGTATTTTTAGCAAGCACTTTTGATGTTTTCACTTTTTTTTTTTAATGCTCAGTTCTTTGGCGTTCATGGTATTTTTATTTACAGAAAAAAGGAGCATTTTTAGGTCTGTATGCTTTTTTGACCTTTGGTTTCCTTATGGCTCCACTTCCTGTCCATTGTCTCCTGGCAGTCATTTTGTTTGTGATTTCCCTGTATCCAGCTCAGACAGGCTCAGATACTAGTTGCCCAGTTTAGCCATCCAGGAGTGATGAAGAGGACAGCAGTGGTGCGATGCAACTGCCTGGTATGGGGTAGAAATGGAGAGGAGGATGTGGTGTCATTTTGAGGTACCGATGGTGAAGGATACATGAGCTTTTAACTTGTCATAAGTGGTAGAGGGATGTTCATTATTGCTAGTTTCCACTGTTTCCTTGTGTACTTTTAACACAGTAGCAATTCATTTGAAGTATTAACAGTCCCTTGCAACACTGAAAGCAGCATCACTCCCCCTCCCCTTGAAAGGGAAAGGGACTCCTGGCCGTACAATTTTCCTTAATAGATTTTGAACAAAACTTATTTATAATGAAAAAGGAAATACAAAGGCCCCCCTCGGTATGACAAAGCTCGGCTCCTTGGATGTAAGTGGAGCAGTTCCTAAAAATGTGTGTACAGTTAAAGCATTAGCTACCTTCTCTTCTGAACATTAGCTGGACACTTAAACAGTATACTGATTTATGTTAATATATTTCTATAGAGTGCTTAAGGCTCTATCAACATTAAAGGGGTGCATTTTGTGGGACATGGCTGTAGGAAAAACAAATACACTGAAACTGGAAGAAGAATAAGCAAACAATAAAGCCTGACAAGGGTGTGTGTTAATGTGTAGTTAACGCCCGCTCAGGGGTATTATGGGTCCCAATGTCACAGATGGAGAGCCTCTACACTCTGGAAGGGCATTAGTTATACATTAACACACACCCTGGAGGGCATTATTGCGCTTAGAGAATGGGCTTTCTGTAAAATTGCCGTGTTTTACTTGCTTATTTGTTTTTTTTAAGTATTATGTTGTTGTTTTTTTTATATATTTTTAATATAAAATAATTCCTCTGCCTAATGTTTTAGACTTGTAGTATAAGTTAACGGTGCTGGGAGGAAGCATTTTACATCAGACATATATAAAAAAATAATATAATGTTTAAAAAAATAATAGCCAAATAAAACAATTTTACATAGAGCCCATTCTCTCTTACATACACAGTCTCTTCTGCTTTCACACACATACACATAGACACACACATTCACTGACACACGATAGCTTTCACTCTCAATCTCTCAGACACACACAGGCTCCTCTGTTTTCATACAAGCATTCACTCACACAAGACCGCTCTCGCTCTCTTTCAATCTCACTCTCACACATAGTCTCCTCTACTTCCATACACACATTCAGTCTCCTCTACTTCCATACACACATTCAGTCACACATCAGTCTTGCTTTCTCACACACACACACACACACACACACACACACACACACACACACACACACACACACACACACACACACACACACACACACACACACACACAAAGTATTACATAGATTGCTCATTAAATTAAGTTATCAGCAGGAGGGATAAAGTAAGGGCATTTTGCTGGCACAGCCTTCAGAGTCTGCCAGGATTTAAAGTTGAAAACAAAGTAATGCTTTTTTCCCCATTTCCTTACCTTCTGAGCATTAGTGGTATGTGGGGGCTTATGTATACAGGTGACATTTAAGTAAATGCACTGACCGTAATATATTTTCAAAGTTATTTGCCACCTAAAAATAGAAAATAGTAACATTTTTAAAATATATGTAATTGAGAAGGATGTGAAGATGCAAATTTTCTGTAACACTTTGGGGAAGATTTTCAGTTGTGATGCTTGGTCTATTTTCTTCCAGTTTGTATTTAATTTCTTAGCATTTCAGTAGTTTTTCAGTTATCTGGCGGTAAAAGTTGTAATACATTGTAGTAGTGTCTCAGCAGAATAACATATCAGTCCGTATTACTCAACATAATGCTGGAAAAGTACAATGAACTTAAACTCTTTACCAAAATGGAAAACCCTTAGCAGTGTTTGTTATTCAGCAGTGTTTTAACCCCATGGTGAAAGCAGCATATATTTCAGCCTCTACTGATGTAGGGGTAATACTGGGTACATTTTTACATTATGCATTGATTACTGTAGACTTAACACATTTCAGCATTTGGCAGTTTAAACAAAATTTAAATCTTGTAGTTTGTATGTGCATATGCTAAATTTTCCATCCATTTAATGGCGGCAAGTGTTAATTCACTGTTTAGCAGGCTTCATTCATCTTTCTGTACTTTTGTACTATGTATAGAGCCCATGTAGCCCACTAACGAGTGGAAAACGTGTAACATTCTCTAACTTTAAAGTTGCCATGTCAGCCGCTTGAGTTGGTGGCAGCTCAGGTAGATGTAATAGATCCTATGGCACCTATTGAAAACATAGGGGAATATCCCCACTGTCCTGACCAAATTTCCCTGGCAGTATAAAATACCACCTCAGGTCACCCCTGAAAAGAGGCCACTGACCTAATGGGACTAACCCAATAAGTAACGATAAGATAAGATAAAATAAAGTCTGTTAAATGTGTCCGTGGTTTCAGCTATGTGCATTGTCCAACTTCAAATCAAACAATTTTTTAAAACAAGTCGAGGCTGAAGGCTGACAGTAATGTTATGGATACCTTAGGCAAGGTGTGTTGACCTTTCTTACTGTAAATTAGTTTAAATGAAAACAAGTAAACAACTGGCATTATTTTTATGCATATATGTAAATTGCCCTTTAAGTTCAATAATAACTTATGCAAACTCCTCCACCAGACTCCAAGATGCTGCACTGTACCCTGAGTAGAGCTCATAGCCACTCTAGCAGTCTGTCTCTTATTTTCCTCCCCTGTACACCACCAACCATTTTGGCTTTCCTCTCCATAACCACCTAATGGACATTTTCCTTTCCTTTTCATTCTCCTGGAGCAAGAGTCAAATGTACCAGGAGTGGGAGCCGTCATCCACTTACTGTGAATAAGGCTTTTCATTTTTTAAGCTCTGCTGTTCTTGCATGTGCCAGTAGCATCCAGAGGGTTGTCATGTCATGAGCCGTTGCAGAGTTTGTCTTTGCCTCCATATTGGATTATATTCACTTGGATGTTCCTCGTGTTTCACTGTTGCAGTCATTACATTTGGGTAATCTGCTGGCAGGTTGCCCTCAGTCGGCCTGAATATCAAAGTCTTGGGTCCTGCGTCGGTTGCTGTCTCCTCTTCCATGACGTCAGGTCGTCAGGGGTATAAAACAGGCAGCCGACGCCATTTTCTTTAGTCTTTCTTGCCACGCGGTACCCGAAGCAGAAGCAGTTCACAAGTGCCGTTCGGCCGACTCCTGAAATTTTCGAATTCGAGTTTCAGAACCAAAGTCTTCAATTAAAGCTAAGTACCCCATTGGGGAAACTTTTTCTTGCTCCATACCGATGTCAGTAAAAGTTAATAATTGTGTTACTTGTGGGTAGCAAATACCTCATAAGGATTTTCATTTGTACTGTATTCCTTGCCTAGGCCCAGATCATAACGTGCCTTGCTGTCGGTTTTGTGCTAGATTTAACCAACGTACTATTAAGCGTCGGTATATCTTTGCTTCAAAATATTTTGGAAACAGATTTAACTACCCTGAAATGTCGTCGGATAGAAATCTGACTACCGGAGTTCACAAAAAATACAAAGAAAAGGACAGAGACAGACCGTCGAGGTCCAAAACCAATGACAAAGCTTCTCCTAAGCCAGTCGCCAGTTCGCCGGTACTCAGTGAGGTGCTTTTGCAGCCCCTGATACCCGTTACTTTCAAGTTGCAGGCCTCTACCAAGACCCATGTGGAGTCCAGCACGCCGCGAGATTCTCCAGGTATTGTACCCATGGATGTCTCTCCCTTGGATGGGTCCGGAGCCACTGAGCAGGCACCGGCTTCTGAGGGTGTCTTCAGGCCTCAACATTTCTATATAAAACCGACGCTAGCTTCAAAAACAAAGACAAAAGCAACTTTTAAGGCTAAAAAACTGACGCATGAGCCATGTGCTCAGGCCTCTATGCCCAAAAAGCAGATGATCAAAATGGCTGAAGACCTAATTACCTTGATCAGGGTTTCCCAACCCCCAAACCCCCCCCACCGGATAAGAGGCCTAGGCAAGACACTGATTATGAATCTTCAGATCAGGTTTCTATTTCTTCTGATCCCTTCTGATTCTATACCACCCTGTGAGGATTCCGATGCAGAGGAATTCATCCAATCTGCATCTCCTCCTGAAGATTATTCCTTTGGAGAAACCTTGCATACTTTGAGGGAACATTTTCAGTGGGAGAGTCAAGATTTCTCAGAATCAAAAAAGAGGCTTAGGGATTTCTTTCTTCTCCCTCAACATAGGCCTTTAGCCATACCTCCTGTTTTAGACATTGTGGATGATGTGTTTTCGGAGTCAAGCTTGACTCCAGATTCCTTACCTCCAGCTCCTAGCAAGCCAGACAGATATTACAGGGTTCCTGACTCACACAAATTTTTATTCAAAAACCCTGCTGCTGACCCTGAAACTCTCTCACAGGGTCCCAAAGGTGTAAAGGCCTTAACAGCTAAGAATCCTACCCCCACTGATAGAGATTCCAGGGCGCTGGATAGATGGGGAAAGAAGGTTTATACGTCTGCAACCTTGGCAATTAGGGCCTTAAACTGCCAGTTTCATATGCTTAAATATCAACAGCATGTTATGGGATTATTGAAACAGAAAATGATGTTGATTTCTGAATGTGTGGAAAGTAAAGAATTACAGGAATTATTGCATGCAGCAGAACAAGTTGGAAAGCATACTTTGCAATGTGGTTTTGATTCCTTGGAGGCCTCCTGCAGGGCCGCAGTTACTGGATCTGTGATTAGAAGGCATGCCTGGCTAAAGGAGCAAAATTTGCCTGATCATGTTAAAGCTATTGTTGGATGCACCTTTACAACATGATTCTGTTTGGTAATAAGGCAGAAGAGGTTTTAAAGAAAATGGAAGACAAAGCTAAGTCAATGCAAACTGTAAAAGACTTTTTACAAGTGCAGCCACCAAGATTCAGTAGACACTGGCCTACAAAAAATTGGTCCTTTCCTGTGTCCGACAGAGCTTCACGGGGCAAATCCAGGCACTCAAAGGGCTCTAGATACCAGTCACAGGTTTCTTACAGGTCAAAGCAATGGGGTGTCTCTACCTCCAAATCTGGAGGAAATAAAGCGCAACCCTACAGTAAACAGTCTCAATGACTTCCCTCTGCCATCACCAAGCACTTATCTTTTGGCAGCCCCCTTAGGGGGAAAACTAGCACTTCATGCTCAAAATTGGCAGTTAATAACCCTGGACAAGTGGGTATTAAACATAGTATCCCAGGGATACAGATTTCATTTCCACACTATGCCAATTCCAAACGGTTGGCCAGATCTGCCACAAAATCAATGGGCAGAGGCACAGAAACAAGTCACGTCCCTCATGGATATGGGGGCTATTCAGCCAGTGCCAGAACAGGAAAAAGGACAAGGGTTTTACTCAAGACTGTTCTTGGTACCCAGAAAAGACAATGCCTGGCACCCAGTACTGGATTTATCAATTTTTAACACATTCTTGGACATACCAAAATTCAAAATGTTAACTTTGCAGCAGCTTCTGCCCATGCTAGGCAAGAACGCTTGGCTAGTGTCTCTAGACTTAAAAGAGGCATATCTGCATATCCCAGTAAGGGAATTGTGCAGAAGATACCTCCGCTTCAAGGCTGGTTTTATGCATTACCAATTCTCTGCACTGCCCTTTGGCTTATCTACTATGCCCAGGGTCTTTACAAAGTGCCTGGCACCAGTAATTGCATTTTGCAGACAAAGAAGTATACAAATCTATCCTTACTTGGACGACTGTCTCATTCAAGCAGAAAACAAGAACATTCTTCTTCAACATCTGGCGTTTGTGAAAAGGCTTTTAACATGCCTAGGGTACACAATAAACAAAAAGAAATCACAACTGGTACCCTCTCAAAAGATAACATTCCTGGGTGCAAGCTTGAATACAGCTGCCCAGATGGCTTACCTTACGCCAGGCAAACAAAGGCAACTGACTATTTACTTCAAACAGATGGCAACAAAAACCCAGTTATCTGCAAGACAAGTTATGCAGGCTTTGGGGTTCATGGCATCCTGCATTCTACTGATTTCATATGCAAGACTGCATATGAGGAAACTACAGTGGTACCTAAAATGTTTATGGAGTCAACATTGTCACAGTCTGGAAACAGTGATTCCTTTCATTCCCTGCCTACAAAAGGAGTTTCTTTGGTGGGCAGAGACCTGTCACCAGAACATGGGACGATCTTTCACTCTTCACCCTGCCAACCAAATCCTAACTACAGACGCATCAGACTATGCTTGGGGGGGGCCCACCTGGCGGGGAGATGCATTCAGGGCATATGGAGCCCAAAACAAATGCATCTGCATATCAGCCAGAAAGAGATGTTAGCTGTTCAGAATGCCCTGACAGCCTTCAAGGACTTACTTCATCCAGGACAACTACTGATAAAGACGGACAACACCACGGTTATGTGGTACATAAACAAGCAGGGGGCACACACTCCTACCCCCTTTGCTGACTAGCCATGGCATTGTGGGACACAGCCTTGACTTACCAAGTACATCTTCAAGCTCAATTCCTGCCAGGAAAATAAAATACTCTGGCAGATGACCTAAGCAGAAACCTTATGGACCCTTACAAGTGGAAACAGGATCCACAAGTTTTCAGCATGTTAACAAAGAAATGGGGGAGCCCGGACATAGATATATTTGCCTCTCCCCAGAATTATCAACTGGACAAGTTCTGCACAAGGACTTATCACAGACAAGCATGGAAAGTGGATGCCCTATCCTTCAGTTGGGAAAACCTATCAGTCTATGCCTTTCCTCCTCTGCCTCTTCTTCTCAAGGTCCTACTAAAGGTCAGACAAGAAAAACCAAAAATGATTCTAATTGTCTCGGACTGGCCTTGCCAACACTGGTACCCAATCCTGAGGAATATGTCTCAACTCCCTCCTTGGTACGTGCCTCAAATACCTTATCTACTGTCTCAGCAGAACAATCAATTCCTGCACAATCAGCTCCAAACTCTATACCTGGCAGCATGGCTGATCATGTAGTTATTCAAACAACACCTCTCAGTAAATCTGTGATGGATGTCATTTTGGAAGACAGAAGGCCTAGTACTAGAAAGTCTTATGCTGATAAATGGAAGTGATTCTGTGCTTGGAACCAAGCACAAGGAATTGACACAGCAAAGCTAAATATTCCTCAGATTTTACAATACTTGACTGAGATGCTTGACAAGGGCCTATCTTTTTCCTCAATAAAAGTCCATGCCTCTGCCATCTCTGCTCATTACAACACAGAGCCACCAATCTTTTCTCATCCTTTGTTAAAACAGTATCTTAGAAGGGCCAAAAATTTAAGGCCTCCCAGAAGATCACCAATTCCTGCATGGGACCTCAATTTTGTGTTGGAAAAGCTCACCCTGCCTCCATTTGAACCAGCTGCTACTGCAGATATAAAGTTTCTATCCTGGAAAACAGCTTTACTTCTGACAATCACTTCAGCAAGAAGGGTTTCAGAGCTACAGGCCCTCATGGCTTTGGAGCCTTTTACTATATTTTACCCAGACAGGGTGTCCCTCAGGACCAATCCTTCCTTTATGCCTAAGGTGGTATCCAGTGTGGCTCTTAACCAAACTATTCACCTGCCAACTTTTTATCCAAATCCGCAGAACAAGGGGGAGCAGATTCTGCATTCCTTGGACATGCACAGACAACTAAGATTCTACTTAAACAGGACCATATCTCTAAGAAAGTCTGAGCAGCTACTGGTGGCATTTGCTGCAGGATCAGAGGGAAAGGCTATTTCAAAGCAGACTATTTCAAAGTGGATAAGCCACTGCATTTGTTTCTGCTATTTGCATCATGGTAAATCGGTGCCCAAGGGCATTAGGTCACATTCCACCAGGGCTGCATCTACATCAGCAGCTTTTCTCAGAGGGGTACCAACCAAAGACATTCTAGAAGCTGTTACTTGGAGTTCTGTTCATACTTTTACAAAGCATTATCATTTGCCTCTCTTCTATAAGTCCAGGGCAGGCTTTGCCACTGCAGTTCTGCAGGGCCTTATAGCTACTCCTAATGCTATTTAGTTCCAGCCTCCCATCCATAGCGTTGGGATTCTACCCAAATGTAATGACTGCAACAGTGAAACACAAAGAACATAGTACAGTTGTGTACACTTACCATAAATGTAGATGTTCGAGTATATTCACTATTGCAGTCCAGGTTACCCACCCGCCATCCCCCTTTATTCTACAGCTTTTCTTTCCTTCACTATATTCTACAGCCTTTGTGGTGTATTTGCTTTTAGATGAAGGTAAAGTTTATGTTGTGACAATTGCATGTATTTATAGTGTTATTTATATATATATATATATATATATATATATATATATATATATATTTGCTCCCCATTTGGGGGGCACCCTGACATCTGGGGCAAGAAAAACTAAAGAAAATGGCGTCGGCTGCCTGTTTTATACCCCTGACAACCTGATGTCATGGAAGAGGAGGAGACAGCAACCGACGCAGGACCCAAGACTTTGATATTCAGGCCGACTGAGGGCAACCTGCCAGCAGATTACCCAAATGTAATGACTGCAACAGTGAATACACTCAAACATCTACATTTATGGTAAGTGTACACAACTGTACTGCATACTTCCATTGAGACTACATCTCCCATGTTATCCCTGTTTCCACCAGTAGTTCGGCCAGAGAAAATGCTTGGACACATGCTGCTTACCCCTTGTTTCAAAAAGAGGCAAGCAGGTCAAGCCTCATCTTTCCTCTTCTTCCCCATGCCAGCTCCAGTAGGTGACAATCACTTATCAAACTTGATTTGCCTAGGTTGTAATCAGGGCTTTTTCTATCCATGTGAATGGAGCTGGTGTCACTGTGGCATTCACAGACCTCTTGACTTTCTTCAGCACCCCTAGTCGGTGTACAAATCACCCTCCAGCATCCCTTCTCTAAGCTAAATTATACTAATTTGACAAATCTCATGAAGTCCTGTCTTGTTTTTTCCCTTGACAATCCTCCTTGGGATAGATGAGCTGACCCTGTCTGCTCACTTCATCCCTTCCCAGATGCCTATTCTAGTATCCAGGCTTTTAGCCCACCCTGGACTGTTTGGGGGTGCAGTTAGTGTTTATCACTCTCTGTGCCCTTAGGACAGCTTCATATATTGATCATTGAATTTATTTTGTAACAACACTACTGTTATCAAAATAAATTACAGTTCTAATACTGCAGATGAAGTAAATGCACATTGCAGTAGTATTTTAGAAGCAATGGTGAATTTTGTGGGCGCTATTGTTTGCTGTAAGTTGTTTTTTGACCAGGTACTCAAAACATGTTTGCCCTTCCCGTTTTTTGCCACTGGCAGCCCCAGCATTACAGCTCATCACTTTTAAAAGAAAGCTGTATTTTTTGTAAAAAAATATGTAAAATTTAAAATACTAGATGTTAATGGATGTATATTCATCAAAAGGATCAGTGTTGCAGTGTTATTTGTAATACTTGGGAATTAGCTACAGGTCAATGTGTATTCATCCAGCCTAACTTCCAGAGCTTAAGACATCTCAAAAGTGGCACTAATTTCCCAGTGCCAATGATGTCAGTAGAAAGCTTGGTAAAAAAAGAACAGCCTGTACCATTGCCAATTTCTTAGTGAACTGTGATCTTTGAAGTCTTTTTAAGGGCAATGTTGCCCTCAGGGTAACATGACCAACTTCTGCACCTGTAGGAAACACCAGGGACTGTCACCTTTACTGTCTTTTCTGCTTGTGAACACTTTGGGTCAGAATTTTCTCATTAAAAACAACATTGAGCTTACAGTCTCTGGGGGTTTCTTCAAACATTAAAAGATTTTTGATCTGAATAAGGCAACATCCATCCCTTTTCCAACAGAAGAGCCTTCCTTCAACGATTCTGATAAGGGTAAAAAAGAGAGCCACAAGGAAAGGGGTAATCTAAGAAGGTAGTTTTGAAAGATTCCACAGGCAGAGGGCATGAGGCTTTTGTGACCTTTCAGGTGAGCTGCTTTCTCAGTTTCCCCTGATATGTGTTTTTTTTTCTGATTCCACAGCTGCTGTTGCCCCTGTGGAGGCCAACATTTGTATCATAGTCTAATGAACTTGCCATGCATCCATTCGACTATTTGCTGCATCACAGCATGGTACCAGTTGCAAAGCATCCATACAGGTCTAGCTCAGGGACATGCAACATTAGGGAAACCTATCTTATTCTTGATGTCCTAACCCAATTTGTCATGGACTCCAGTATTTAAAGTAAAGCAGTGACTGTGACAGTTTATAAAAAAAGACTAAAATGACCAGTTCTTAGGCCATAAACCCTATTACCCACCCCATGGATGGCCCAGGCCCACCTGAGTCACAGCTTTTTTTTTTTCCATTTTTGATTTGCAGAGGAGCACTTAACAACATGGCAGAAAGTCCAGATCACAACGTGCACACACACACACGTTAGTAGTGCAGTCACCGTTAGGAATAACTACTTCCTGCAACAGAAAAAGTGAGCCTTCCCCAGATCGCTTGTTCTGTTTAGACTTTATGGAGGACATTACTTAGTGTAGCCAGCTCTGTTTGCTCCGGGATACAGTACAAATGAGGAAGATTCATTTTCATTCTCCCTTGGATAGAATATTAACTTATTGTGAGATCGTTTTAAATCTGGATGCTAATTAAAGTATTAGTGGACACCCACATAGGTGCCTAGAACTGCTGAGCATTGAGCAGAGTGCAGTTCAATGGTCTTCTCTCTAGTCTACCTTGTGCTTGAATATGGCTTTGCTGGTGTCTCACTGGAACTGGATTCACAGCCACTAGCACCAAAGAAGTCAGATGTGTTCTGTAGGGTTGAGAAAAAAAACATTTTCTCCAAAAAAACTTCTTTCAGTCTATGAAGGGATTTCAATGGCTGCTGTTAGTGGGGATCCAAGCTAGTGTTTGTTAATAATATCCTTCCCAGTAACAATGAGAATCATAACCTAAATTCAGAAAAACACTCTCATATCTGGGCGGTACAGCAGTGCACATTTGTTGCTTACCAGGTAAGGCTGTAGCTCCCCATGTCCTCAAAATATGGTAAAGTGGGTATTAGAAAATTAATTAAACTGGTAAAGCAGCAGCAGCTTCCCTGCCATGCTATACTTCTGCAACGGCTCTAGACATTTCTCAGCTGCAAATGTAGGTGAGCAGCTTTTTGTTCACCATCAAGTTATATTACATTAAGTCTAAGTGATGGGTAATGAAAATTATAAGTACTGATTCAGAATATATGTTCATTACAGACAATGGTCAACACTGTTTTTTTAGGAACTGACAACATGCTTGCAGCATCAAATCCAGGGGTGGAGATCATAAAATGAGATCTACTTTGAAACTGATGACCATACATCTGGATTGTTTAAAAGCTGATTAATTTTTGGTATGCAAGATGTACGGGAATAAAGAAAAGAGAGTAAGTCAGTTCCGTTATGCTCATTTGCAGAACTGAAAATGCTGGATTTAAAAAACTAAGCACTGTAATTACCTTTCAAGGATTTGCAGCAAGTCTCCTAGACTGTCATACTTTTGATTTGAGTGTTTTTGATCAAATGCAGTTTGGGGGTTTAATTCGTGGAAAAATGAACCTAGAATCACTAATCATTAATATTGGAGGCCATATCCCAACCAGCTGAAACTTTTAGCACCAAAGAAAATACTGTTTTAACTCCTGCAATCCTTGCTTTGTGTCTCACAAGATTAATATGGCCTACCCTCTTTTGGGATTACAGTACTACCTTGTGCTTCTCTCAAGTGCAACAAATCTATTTGTATTACAGATTATGCTTCACTAAAAGCCCCTGAACAGTTTTCCCTTAAAAAGTTTTGGTCATAAAGTTTTAGCCCATCCATTGGAAACCTGTTGATTCCACCTCCTTAAGCTTTCAGCATTGGAAACAAGCATGACAATGAATACATTTCTAGTTTTCTTCAAGCAAGCAAAGCCTCTTTCAATGCACCTACTGATAGAATCTAAGGCCCCAAGTGTTATGTTTTTATCTTGTGATGAAGTTATCAGAGATCTTTTCTGTAGAGCCTTAGTCCCCATCCTTTGACTTGGTTGAGTCAGATTTTTTGCTGGTCATTTGTACAGGCTGATGTTGGACCCAGGTAGCTACTTTTATTAAAGCAAATATCTCCATTTCTCAAGTCCCCAGGTTGCTGTCTTCCTTCATGTACTAAATACAAATGCACATTCCATTTAACTTCCTCAGAAAACCACTTCAGATAGTTTAGTCTGTGCGTTAACTAGTCCATAAACTAGAATTAACCAACATAATTGATACAAATAGTTCAGCCTGTGCAGTTCTCCACAGTTTAAATTAAATTAAGCCTCTTTTAGTGTGACATTTACCTTACCTGTGCTCTTCTCCATATAATGCTTGAAGCAGTGAATATTATGTAAAGTCAGCCAACTTGTTTCCTTTCTGTTGCCGGCACCTTAGTACTTGGTGTCATCAGGCAATTTATGGACTGCCTTAATGCTCACTAATAACAAACTCTTAACAAAAACAACTCTGAGAGAGAGATAAATTGTTAACTATTTTGTAAGTATCCTTGTCACCTGAATCAATGCACAGTGAATATCACTCATTCATGCCATCACCTCTACTACATTCTTAACAAAAGCACTTTAAAATGCTATACATTGAGGCCATTAAAAAATCTCTACCACAGCCTCTTAGGACTAATAAAAACAAGTCTTATTTGGAAATTCACCAATTCATCTCCATGCACACCTCCATATCCAAGTCACCCAGAGTCAGTTTGCTCCCATTCTGTTACTCCCAAACGCTCTACTAAATAGAAGAGTTTTGGTGATTGATGACTCAGTTATTAGGCATACTTATTCTCCACTCACAAGACTGGATAAGGATAAGGTTACAGTCAGTTGCTTTTCAGATGCCAGGATCTGTGATGTCACAAGGGCCGTAAAGACCTTTTCTTGTGATGTCCTTCAAGGATGCATCTGCAGTCCTTACAAATGGGTTGTCCTGTCGTCAGGCAGCCCTTCGGTCGGCCGGATTCCAAAGTCTGGGTCTGGCCTCGGCTGGTGTCGCACTTCACCCGACGTCATAGCTGCAGTTATTCGGGTATAAAGGCATCAGCCGACGCCATTTTCCTCAGTCTTTCTTGCCGCGTGGCGCCTGAAGCAGAAGCTGTTCGCAAGTGCCGGTCGGTCAGAACCAGAGATTACTACTACCGCATACTACTTCAAAGACTTCTAAAAAGCTAAGTACCCCGTTGGGGACTCTTTCTTGCCTCAGCCGATGTCAGAAAAAGTGAATAACTGTTTAACTTGTGGGAAACAAATACCTCATAAAGATTTCCACTCTTACTGCTTACCTTGTTTAGGCCCAGACCACGACGTAGCAGCTTGTCTAGCCTGTGGTTCTTTTAACCGACGGACGCTTAGACGTCGGTCGGAATTTGCTGAACAGTTTTTCGGCTCTGATTTTGCTTATATTATGCTGTCGGATCCTCCGACTTCACAAATATCCAAAAAACGCAAGGAAAAGGACCGACACTCACTGTCCGCGGTTTCGGCCGAAACCGCGGTTAAGCCAACCGCGAGTGTCTCGGTTTTGGCTGAAACCGAGCAAGCGGTTCTTCCTTCAGCCGAAAACATGCCTTCTACCGAGACCTCTTCTAACCTGGTGGAATCGGCATCTGAAATCCAACCTGCAGTTGCGGTTTCTCAGGAATTATCTGACACTATTCCCTTGGATATTTCCACCCCTGCACGTGGAGCTGCTAGGCCTCCTGCAGCCATGTCCATTAAGGCCTTTGCCAGGGCTAAAGCAGCTAAAGCTACAAAAACTGTGCCTGTTAAGACCCCCTCTCACAGGCCTAGCTCCAGTACCCAAATGCTTTCTCTGGCAGAGGATCTCATTTCTTTAATCCGGGGATCCCAGCCTCATCCAGACAGGGCCTCTCATCCACCTCCAGAGAAGAGGCCTAGAGCAGAGCCCCCTGAGCCAGTGTCCACAGATGATTCCTCTGATGATACAGATAATACAGACCCTCCAGAGGCTCCTTATTCCCCTTACGAAGACTCTGATGCTGAAGAGTCCATTCCTTCTGCCTCTCCACCTGAGGAATTTTCCTTTGGGGAAACCTTGCATGCTATGAGGGAACAATTTCAGTGGCAGGGCCAAGATTTCTCAGACTCCAGGAAAAGGCTTAGAACCTTTCTGCATTTTCCACAACGATAGGCCTTTAGCTATACCTCCAGTTCTTTCTGTTGTAGATGATGCATTTAATGATGCTTGTACTGCTCCTGATTCATTACCTCCGGCCCCTGCTAAGCCCGATAGGTTCTACAGGGTCCCGGACACACATCACCATCTATACAAGGCTCCTTTTGCAGATCCCGAGACTATCTCCCAGGGGCCTAAGGCTGTAGCAACTACCTCTGCTAAAAATCCCCTGCCCTCTGAAAGGGAATCCAGGTCCTTAGAGAGATGGGGTAAAAAAGTTTACACTTCTGCTACTCTGTCAGCTAGGGCCTTGAACTGTCAATTTCATATGATCCAATATCAAGAATTTATGCTAGACCAGTTAACTAAAAAAACTGTCCTCTGATGAACCTTTTGATAAGAAGTATGTTCAGGAAATGGTACATAACATTCAGCAAGTTAGTAACCATTCTTTAAAATGCGGCTATGATGCACTGGAGGCTTCCTTTAGATCAGCCATGACTGGCACAGTTATCAGAAGGCATGCATGGTTGAAAGAGCAGGCCTTACCGGACCATGTCAAATCAAAACTATTAGATGCTCCCATGGACAAGGCCAATTTATTTGGTTCTCCTGCACAACAGGTACTGAAGAAGATGGAAGAGAAGGCAAAATCTGTACAAACAGTGAAAGATTTCTTACAGGTCCAGTCTCCAAGGTTTAGCAGGAATTGGCCCTCCAAAAACTGGTCCTTTCCAGACTCCTCTAAAGCACAGAGAGGCAGGAATAGGTGTTCAAGAGGCAGAAACCAATCCAGGGGTGCCTACAGGGGACGCCAGTGGCAGGGTAACAACCAGTGAGGCACAGACGCAGCCACCACCACTGCAACAGGACAATCACAGTGACTTGGCTCTGGCACCGCCTACCAGGGAACAACTAGAAGCACCCTTAGGCGGAAAACTAGCTTTATTTTCAAAAAACTGGCATTACATCACAAGGGACAAGTGGATTTTGCAAACTATACACCAAGGTTACAGGTTTCATTTCCATACTCTACCAGGAAAGAGAGGAATGCCAAACCTACCTCCGAATCAAAAGGCAGAAGCTCTACAACAAGTAAACCAATTATTAAAGATGAGAGCTGTGGAAAATGTACCATCTATGGAACAAGGAAAGGGATTTTACTCCAGACTCTTCCTGGTACCAAGAAAGGAGAGCAAATGGAGGCCTATTCTCGACCTGTCCGCATTAAACACATTCCTCATTGTTCCAAAATTCAAAATGCTGACTCTACAGCAGCTTCTTCCCATGCTGGGCAAGGAGTCTTGGCTGGTAACTCTAGATCTCAAGGAGGCATACCTGCACGTCCCCATACGACCAATTTGCAGAAGATACCTCAGATTTCTTGCAGGATCAGAGCATTATCAATTCTCAGCATTGCCCTTTGGCTTATCTACTGCCCAGAGTGTTCACGAAATGCCTGGCATCAGTAATTGCGCATTGCAGGCTTCAGGGAATCCAAATTTACCCCTACCTGGACGACTGCCTGATACAAGCGGACAACAAAACAAGCTCACAGAAGACTTACAAAGAGTCATTTACCTGCTACAAGCCCTGGGATATACAGTCAATATAAAAAAGTCAAGGCTGATACCATCCCAAAGAATAACCTTTTTGGGTGCAGATCTGGACACATCAAAACAAATGGCATTCCTAACTGCAGAAAAGCAAGAGCAACTACCTCTCTACTTCTTGGCATTAACAAAGCAGAACCATCTAACAGCAAGAAAAGTACTGCAAGCCCTGGGCTTCATGGCATCCTGCATAATACTGGTCCCTCATGCCAGACTACATATGAGAAAGCTACAGTGGTACCTAAAGAATTTATGGTCTCAACACAAGCACAGCCTAGAAACCAAAATTCCAATAATACCATGCCTGAAGCAAGAGTTCCTATGGTGGGCGCAGGCCTGTCAATCAAACACAGGATTGCCCTTCTACAGCATTAAACCAAGCCATACCATCACGACGGACGCCTCAGACCTCGGTTGGGGGGACCAGCTGCACCTGCACATAAATCTAAAGGAAATGCTGGCAGTAAAAATGGCAATCCAGACATTCAGACCATTTCTCCGAGAAGGTCAATTAATGATAAGGACAGACAACACCACAGTTATGTGGTACATCAACAAACAGGGAGGCACACATTCATACCCTCTATGCCGGATGGCACTGGACCTATGGAATGTGGCTCTGAGCTACAACATTCAGTTACAAGCAATTTTTGTACCGGGAAAAGAAAACATTCAAGCAGACATACTAAGCAGGACTTCCACGGATGCCCACGAATGGATGCTGCATCTGGACATCTTCAAAGCCATTACAAGGAAATGGGGACTGCCAGAAATAGACTTATTTGCATCCCCACGCAATCACCAGCTAAAGAAATTCTGCACAAGGACGTACCACCCACTTGCTTGGAAGGTGGACTCCCTATCTTTCAGTTGGAAAAACCTGACAGCATATGCATTCCCACCACTTCCTTTGATGCACAAGGTGCTATTGAAGATCAAAGAGGACCGTCCAAGGATCATTCTGATAGCTCCAGACTGGCCAAGGCAACATTGGTACCCATTACTAAGGAGCATGTCTCGGGAACAAATGTGGACACTACCCCTGGTTCCACTGCTGTTAACACAGAACAACTACAACATCCTGCATCCAAACCTGAAAACTCTGCAGCTGACTGCCTGGAACATTACATAAGATCAATTAACCCAAATTTATCCCAAAGGGTTAAAGACATTATCCTTGAGGCTCGCAGACCCTCACCAAGAAAAAATTATGCAGCAAAATGGAAAAGATATCTCATTTGGAGTACTGCAAAGGGAGAAGATGTGTCACTGGTAAACATAGCCAACATCCTGGAATACTTGGCAGAGCTCTTCCACACAGGCCTGTCCTATTCTTCCATCAAGATACATGCATCAGCTATTTCAGCAGAATACAGAGTGGATCCTCCTGTCTTCTCACATCCTCTGCTCAGGCAGTTTCTGAGAGGAATTAAAAATGTAAAACCTCCTAGGAAACCACCATTGCCAGCATGGGACTTGAACTTTGTGCTAGAAAAATTGACACTTCCTCCTTTCGAACCAGCAGCAATAGCAGACTTACAATACTTATCATGGAAGACTGCTTTCCTGCTGGCAATCACTTCAGCAAGAAGGGTATCTGAACTACAGGCATTAATGGCAGTGCAACCCTTCCTGATCTTCCATCAAGATAGAGTGTCCATGAGAACAAATACTACATTTATGCCTAAGGTGGTATCCAGAGTGTCTTTAAATCAGGCTATCCACCTACCTACATTCTTCCCCAACCCACAGAACAGGGGAGAAAGACTGTTGCATACCTTGGATGTACATAGACAGTTATGCTACTACCTGGACAGGACCAAGGGCAGTAGAACAACTGACCAGCTACTGGTAGCATATGCAACAGGAAGGGAAGGAAAAGCAATTTCAAAACAGACAATCTCCAAGTGGATAGGAAATTGCATTAGATTTTGTTACTCCTATCATGGAAAGAAAACTCCAGAGAACATCAGGCCTCACTCTACAAGGGCTACAGCCACTACCACAGCTTTCTTACGAGGAGTGGCTACCAAAGACATTGTAGAGGCTGCTACTTGGACCTCCGTGCATACATTTGCCAAGCATTATAATTTACCTTTATACTCTAGATCCCGAGCAGGTTTTGCCACTGCTGTTTTGCAAGGGATCCTAACTACACCATAATTTCTTCTTCCTCCTCCCCTAGTTTGGCTATGGTATTCTACCTATTTGTAAGGACTGCAGATGCATCCTTGAAGGACATAGTACAGTTTTGTACCTACCATAAATGTAGATGTCCGATAGGAATGCATCTGCAGTCAGGATTACCCACCCCCCTTCCCCTCTGTGGTACTCCTAGGGTATTTACCCAACTTATAGCTAGCTGAGGGGGGATCTATTATGGTGTATTTGTTTGTATATATGTACATGCATGCTTATTTTTTGTGTTTGCTCTCTACTATTTGGAAACATTGGCATTTATCCAAATTTAGCCTTCCAAGAGGGCACCTGGCATCTGGGGCAAGAAACACTGAGGAAAATGGCGTCGGCTGATGCCTTTATACCCGAATAACTGCAGCTATGACGTCGGGTGAAGTGCGACACCAGCCGAGGCCAGACCCAGACTTTGGAATCCGGCCGACCGAAGGGCTGCCTGACGACAGGACAACCCATTTGTAAGGACTGCAGATGCATTCCTATCGGACATCTACATTTATGGTAGGTACAAAACTGTACTTTTTGCTTCCCTCCCCCCTTTGTTTTGTGATATTTTGTCCCCTGCTGCCTGCTGTCTGAACATTAGACCTTTTTATCTATCTTTAGTCAGCTCATTCCTTTTTTAGGGCAGATATGACTGTGACATGGTGGTGGTCCGTGTGAAGCCTCAGACGTGCTAGGATCCCAACTCCTGACGGCTTCCATTGTGGTACCTGCCAAAGAAGCAGACCCTACCTCTCTAGGTTTTCACCAACCTCAAGGGGTACGTCGGAGGGTGTAGGTGCAGCCAAAGAGGTTTCAAGCCTAGCTTTGCTGACCTTCCTCTTCACAGACAGCTCAGAAGAACTCCCGGAACTCTGCATTGCATCCCTAGCCAGACATTTGAGTCTCTGGCTTTCTAAGTAAAGTCTTAAAGCCAACAGACGACTACACAACATCTTAGGTACAAAGGCCTGACAGATGAGCAAGAGTAATGGTTGAGAGTAGGTCGTAAATAGAAAAAAGCTTGTGACTATCCTTATGTGGAATTAGCTTTACACACCTACACTTGCCCTTCCTGGATGACATTAACAACAACAAGAGGCAGTAGCAACAAATTAAATCCCCTATGGGGTACTTATGTGAAGTTGGAAGACAAAATGAACAATATCCAACGGCAGATGGAACATACGAGTCAACATTTCCAAATGGCAGCGAAAAAGTTCCAAAGATTGTACATGCAGACATCCCTTTTTATGGCTGACATTATCTGTGCCTTCGTGCGACATCCCACATACAGGCAGTGACTCTAAGCTTTTGTATACAGGCTGGGCGTCGGGTCGTTAGACAGAATACAACCCATAGGTAAAGAATAATGCAACATTGAATAGAAAGATATTGGGTGCTTCTTTTTAGGATAAGTTCTGAGCACTGTTGGCTGTTGTTCCTTAGTTTCTTAACACAATTAAAAAGGGCCTAGATTTATCCTTAGCTTCTGAAGATAGCCTATTTTCATGGGCTGCTTTACCAGCTGTAAGTAGCAGTTTTCAGTTTCCTGGTATTTTTTTACACTATCTTTGTTATGAGGAGTTTTGGATCTTCTGTATAACTGATGCTTTTCTTTTCTTTTGCTGTAAAGTTTATGCATGTTGGTGGACCACTGTGGTGGTTTTTGAATTTTTCACTGTGGCTGGGACATCTGCGGTAGTGGTGCTGTGGTAGTGTTGTCCCCTCACAGCAAGACATTGTCCCATTCGATTCTCAGAGCGTCTTCTGTGTGGAGGCATGCGTGAATGAGCATGCCTTTGTTGAAGGTTGTGCGTCAGGGCTGGTAACTCGGCACGTAAAAATCCACAACCAAACATTAGCGGACCGGAGTTCCGCTGTGGCGACCCGTAACTGGGATAAGCCGAAAGACACAACAACAACAACTTTTTTCTGGCTGGGGCTATCAATTCTACGCATTTGTTTAAGTGGACAAAGAACTCCTTTCTGAAACTACTTGTATTAGCATCCAAGCTGGTGCTATCATAAGTGTATTTTGAGATTTTGTAACATAATTGCATGAGGTCTGCCATCTGAAGTCTTTAAATTCAGAGATGCTGGGTTCATGGGCTTTGGTAATTTTGAAGGGAAATATAAGTCTTAGGACTGACTTAGCTGGGGAGGGACAGAGCAGGGGAATGTACATTTGTGAGGACCAGATCTAAAAAATGATGTCCTGTGGTTGGCTTATTAACTATCTGTTCCAGGGACTTTGTTAATTAAGTGTGAGAGCTGCCAGGCATACCCTACATTAAAAGTATGGGTGCTCCAGTTAATTACTGGGTAAATAAAGTCTCCCAAAAATGGAGCTGTTATTAGGGAATCCCTTGGAATACTTTCAGGAATCAAGGATGATCATCTAGGGACATGGAAGATGTCCTGTATTAAGTTATAAGTTGTTAGTTTGTCTTATTTAAGGTGATCTGGAATCCTACGAGTTTTGTTTGAGGAACTTTGGGAATTTGTCTAGAGGTGATACGATTCTTGACAAACATAGAGATGCCACCAAATTTACCATCAGGCCTAAAGGCATGGCAGGTGTAAAACCCAAGTATGTAAAGAGTGATTTAAGTCTCGGTACTCACTCAAACAGGTATGTCCTTCATGCAGGGCAGCCTCAAGATTAGGCAATTTGTTGTTGAGAATCTTAATGTGATTCAAATTGGGGTTTGATAAATTTGTTATGTTGGCATGCCCATTAGCTGAATTTTGCCTAAAAAAGCACAACGATGACAGCAAAGGCTTTAGCTAGTATGCAGAAGCCTTTAAATGAGAGGTGCAGGCCATCCACTGCAAAGCAAACTGGAGTACCAATCATATCATCTATGTTGACACATATTAGATCCCAATAGACTGACACCAGGTATTCTTATCATCAAAGCCAATTATCTTTTCTTTGTACCTAGTCATCATTCTTTGTGATGAAAGGATTCCACTAAAAAACAAAGTCTTAACTGCATTTGTCACTTATATGGAAAGTTCTGACATGCCTCTCTCCAAGCCACTCATGGTTTTGTGTCCCAGGTCGTACACTTCACTGGCACTCCTTTATGACATTAAGGCCAAATTGCTTGATGCCCCTTTGGACTATTCTGCCCTCTTTGGCAAAGCAGCTGCAGAACTCTTCAAATCTCTGAAGAAAAAAGGTAAAGAGCTCCAGGATTTGAAGCACTTACTTGTTTCCCCAGTCTCTATATTCCATAGGAATTTCCCTGCCAAGACTCCCTTTTGTCAGGAAACCTGCTCATTCTTCCTATTTTACTCCTTCTGCTACTAGGCCACGTAAGTCTTCCAGGAGACCCCAACAGTCTAAGCCTGTTTCTTCTGCTCCTTCTCCTCAGCAGCCTTTTTAGTCCAGGCAAGGTTCTCTGTGACGTTCAGCTCCCTCTTCCAAGTCATACTCCCTCATCTCTTCGTCTTTCTCTTTCCCTCTCAAGTTGGATGGAAATCACTCAGAATTCCTGGGTGGTTTCAATTATTCAAAAAGGATACTTTATGACTTGGAAGGCTCTTCCTCCTTTTCAAGGGATAACTCAGCCTCCCCTCAGTCAGCTGCATCTGTTTCTGGCTCAACTTTCCAACCAAGGCGCCATTCAGGCTGATGTTCTTCGTGTTTCACTGTTGCAGTCATTACATTTGGGTTATCTGCTTGCAGGTAGCCCTCAGTTGGCCTGTTTAACAAAGTCTTGGGTCCTGCGTCAGTTGCTGTCCCTTCTTCCATGATGTCAGGTCATCAGGGGTATAAAACATGCAGCCGACACCATTACATCAGTCTTTCTTGCCGTGCGGAGCCCGAAGCAGAAGCAGTTCGCAAGTGCCGGTCGGCCGACTCCTGAAATTTTTGTTTTCAAGTTTCAGAACTGAAGTCGTCAACTAAAAGCTAAGTACCCTGTTAGGGAAACTTTTTCTTGCTTTTAACCAATGTCAGTAAAAAAGTAAATAATTGCATTACTTGTGGAAAGCAAATACCTCATAAAGATTTTCATTCGTACTATATTCCTTGCCTAGGCCCAGATCACGACGTACCTCACTGTCGGTTTTGTGCCTTATTTAAACCACGAGCTATCCATCGTCGTTATATTTACACTTTTAAATATTTTGGTGCTTGGTTTAATTATCCTGATATGTCTTCGGTAAGCCATCCGACTACCGACATTCCAAAAAAACACAAAGATAAAGACAGAGACAGGCTGCCTAGGTCCAAAGCTGCTGACGATGCTTCTCCTAAGCCAGTCGCCACTTCACCGGTACTCAGTGAGGTGCTTTTGCAGCCCCTGATACCCACTACTTCTGATTCGCAGGCCTTTACTGAGACCCATTCAGACTCCAGTATGCCGCGAGATGCTTCAATTGTGGAACCTGTGGATGTCTCTACCTTGGATGGGTCCAGAGCTGCTGTGCAGGCACCGGCTTCTGAGGGTGCATTCAGGCCTACTGACTTGCATATTAAACCGATGCCATCTTCTTCTTCAAGGCCTAAATCTTGAACAGTGCCTCAAAAACTGACGCCCAGACCGCATGCTCAGGCCTCTATGCCTAAAAAAAACGATGATAAGAATGGCTGAAGACCTTATTACTTTAATCAGGGGAAGCCAGCCTTCCCCCTCTAAGAGACTTAGGACTGAGTTTGTTTATGATACTTCCGACCAGGATTCTGAATTTTCGGTTTCCTCTGATGACCAGGATTTACCCTTATGTACCTATGAGGATTCTGATGCTGAGGACTCCATTCCCTCTGCTTCCCCCCTAAAGGATTTATCTTTTGGTGAAACCTTGCATACTCTCAGGGAGCATTTTCGTTGGGAAAGTCAGGATTTTCTCTGATTCTAAAAAGAGGCTTAGGGATTTCTTACTCCTGCCCCAGCACAGGCCTTTAGCCATACCTCCTGTACTAGCCATTGTTGATGATGCATTTGCAGAATCTAGCTTGGCCCCTGACTCTTTACCTCCTGCTCCCAGGAAACCTGATAGATATTACAGGGTCCCTGACTCTCACAAGTTCCTTTTCAAAAATCCTACTGCGGATCCTGAGACCATTTCACAGGGGCCCAAGGTCAGTAAAGCTAATACTGCCAAAAATCCTACCCCCTCTGATAGAGACTCCATGGCGCTGGATAGATGGGGTAAGAAGGTGTATACTTCTGCAACTTTGGCAATTAGGGCCTTAAACTGCCAGTTTCATATGTTGAAGTATCAGCAGCATGTTATTGGATTGCTCAAACAGAAAGTGATGTTGTTTCCTGATTGTGCTGAAAATAAGGATTTTTACAGGATTTATTGCATTCAGCTGAACAGATTGGAAAACATACTTTGCAGTGTGGTTTTGACTCTCTAGAGGCATCTTGCAGGGCTGCTGTAACTGGGTCTGTACTTAGAAGGCATGTTTGGCTTAAGGAGCAATCCCTACCAGATCATGTTAAAGCAAAATTACTGGATGCTCCCCTTAACCAGGACCTCCTGCTTGGCAACAAGGCAGAAGAAGTTCTTAAAAAGATGGAAGAAAAAGCTAAATCTATGCAAACTGTTAAAGATTTTTTACAAGTACAGCCTCCAAGATTTAGTAGGCATTGGCCTTCCAAGAATTGGTCCTTTCCTGCCTCTTCCAGACCTTCTCAGTCCAAACCCAGACCCAGCAGAGCTCCTTGACTGCAGTCCCAGAGTATGCACAGACTAAGCAGTGGGGGGCCTCCAGTTCCAAATCTGGGAGTAGTAAGACTCCCCCTTGTGGTAAACTGTCTCAATGACTTCCTTTTAAAATTTCCAAGCACTTGTCAACTGACTGCCCCTTTGGGGGGAAAGATTACTCTTCATGCAAAGAACTGGGAACTCATTACCCAGGACAAATGGGTTTTAAATATAGTATCCCAGGGATACAGATTTCACTTCCACATGTTGCCAACACCAAGCAGGTGGCCAGACCTACCCCCATATCAGTGGGGAGGCCCAAAAACAAGTGCTTTTTCTCTTAAGCATGGGGGCTATTCAGTTGGTACCAGAAGAGGAAAAGGGACAAGGTTTCTACTCGAGACTTTTCATGGTACCCGGAAAAGACAATTCATGGCATCCTATCCTGGACCTGTCTACTCTAAACACCTTTTTGGAGATTCCAAAATTCAAGATCCTGACTCTTCACCAGTTGCTTCCTATGCTAGTAACCAAAAGTAATGCACCCAGTAGCCATCAAGGAAAACTCCACTTTATTTGAATCAAACACCAGCAAAATCCATTAGTTGTTAAGCGCTTTCATCATAGACAATGACTTCATCAGAACAAGGATAATTCACATGCTTGAAGAGGTCTATATATACCTAAAAAATTAGCACATATTAATCTAATGAATTAGGTTAAATCAATCAGTTAAGAAAAAAACTTGCTTAAAGACACATACAAGAGCCGTGCATGCATGTATATAGACTTTTATACTTGAGAATTTAGTATTTATTTTATATTGGAGTATGTGTCTTTAAGCAAGTTTTTTTCTTAATTGATTGATTGAGTTTTCCATGATGGCTACTGGGTGCATTACTTTTGGTTACTAGTATTTTTTCGTGCATCTTGGAACTTTCTATCATTTGCTTCCTATGCTAGGCAAAGATGCCTGGTTGGCAACACTAGATTTAAAAGAAGAATACCTGCACATACCAATCAGGGAATCTTGCAGACGATATCTACGCTTCAAAGCAGGCTACACACACTATCATTTCTCTGCACTGCCCTTTGGCTTATCTACTGCGCCCAGGGTATTCACAAAGTGCCTAGCTCCAGTTATTGCATTTTGCATGCAAAGAAATATTGAAGTATACCCATACCTGGACGACTGTCTAATTCAGGCAGAAAGCCAGGGCATACTTTTGAATCATCTGGCCTTTGTACAGAGGGTTCTAACTTGTCTGGGGTACACCATAAATGAAAAGAAATCACACCTGGTACCCTGTCAACAAATTATATTCCTGGGAGCACGCTTGAATACAACTTCCCAGATGGCTTTCCTCATGCCAGAGAAACAAATTCATTTGACAACCTACTTCAAACAAGTGGCCACAAAAACCCTGCCATCTGCAAGACAAATACTACACGCCTTGGGGTTTTTGGCCTCCTGCATTCTTCTAATTCCATATGCAAGACTGCATATGAGGAAACTGTAGGGGTATCTAAAAAGCCTATGGTGTCAACATTCTCAGGATCTAGAAGCAATGATTCCTATCGTACCTTATCTACGCCTAGAGTTCCTTTGGTGGGCAGAGGCCTGCCACCAAAACAAGCGACTACCTTTCACACAACCACCTGCCGCCCTAACCCTAACAACAGACGCATCAGACTATGCATGGGGGGCTCACCTGGCAGGGAAGTGCATTCAGGGCAAATGGAACCCAAGTCAAATGCACCTGCATATCAATCAAAAAGAAATGTTAGCTGTACAGAATACTCTGACAGCCTTCAAGGACTACATTCTTCCAGGACAGCTAATGGTAAAGATGGACAACACCACTGTTATGTGGTACATAAACAAGCAGGGGGTACACATTCTTAACCCCCTCTGCAGACTAGCCATGACATTGTAGAACACAGCCTTGAGCTACCAAGTGCACCTACAAGCTCAATTCCTGCCAGGAAAATTAAATACACTGGCAGACAGACTAAGCAGAAACCTCATGGACTCACACAAGTGGAAACTGGAACCAAAGATTTTCATCATGTTGACAAGCAAATGGGGGAGCCCAGATGTAGACCTGTTTCCCACTGCCCAGAACTACCAATTGGACAAATATTGTACAAGGACTCCCCACAAACAAGCCTGGAAGGTGGATGCTCTGTCCTTCAGCTGGGAAAAACCTATCAGTCCATGCCTTCCCCCCTCTGCCTCTTTTCTCCAAAGTACAACTAAAAATCAAACAGGACAAACCAAGGAGGATTTTGATTGCTCCAGACTGGCCACGCCAACACTGGTACCCCCTCCTGCGCAGTGTGTCATGGTTATCCCCATGGCACCTGCCTCAGACACCTCCCCTGTTATCTCAGCAGGAGAACCAGATTCTGCACCCTCAGCTTCTAACACTGAACCTAGCAGCCTGGCTAATTACCTAATCTCTCCTTTAGCATCCCTCAGTAAACCTGTGATGGATATAATTTTAGAGGCAAGGAGGCCTAGTACTAGAAAAATCTTATGCTAAAAAATGGGAAAGATTCTGTGCCTGGAACCAATGTCAAGGGATGAGCACAGCAGCACCCAATTTACCTCAGATTTTACAATACTTAACTGAGATGCTTCACAAGGGCCTATCTTTTTCCTCCATCAAAATTCACGCCTCAGACATTTCAGCTAATTATAACACAGTACCTCCCCTCATGTTCATCGTGCATACAGCTGCAGTCATAACAGATGGGTTTTCCTGCCGTCAGGCGGGTCCTCGGTCGGCCAAATTCCAAAGTCTAGGTCCGGCGTCGGTTGTCGTCACTTCCTCCCTGACGTCAGTGCGACAGGGGTATAAAAGATCCAGCCGACGCCATTTTCTTCAGTCTTTCTTGCCGCGCGGTGCCCGAAGCAGAAGCTGTTCACAAGTGCCGGTCGGCCAGCTCCTGAGATTACGAATATTTTTCAACCGAAGTCTTCTTGAAAGCTAAGTACCCCGTTGGGAAAACTTTTCTTGCCTCAGACCGATGTCAGACAAAGTTAATAATTGCATTTCTTGTGGGAAGCAAATACCGCATAAGGATTTTCATTCCCTCTGCATTCCTTGCCTAGGCCCAGACCACGACGTCTCGGCCTGTCGTTTTTGTGCTACATTCAACAGACACACTATTAAGCATCGGGCGGAGTTCGCCCAACACTATTTTGGCAAAAAATTTAATTACATTATGTCGTCGGATACTCCCGACTCCAGTTTTGAGTAAAAGACGCAAAGATAAGGACCGACATACAAGGTCCGCGACTTCTACCGCGCAGCCCCTGACTACCGACGACACTTCATTGGCGGTGTTTTCTGTGCCCGAGGTCGCAGGCTCTTCGGCCCACACCCCGACTACAGATACCGAAGCCACTATTGGCGGTGAAACTCAGAGTTTAGATAGACCTGCCACCTCTCAAGGTGTCTACAGGCCTTCCTCTTCTTTTTCCATCAAGGCTTTCACTAACTCTAAATCAGCCATGCATACTAAAAGACAAGCTCCACAGGGCCCTTCTCAAGGCCCCATGCCTAAAAAGCAGATGCTCAAAATGGCTGAAGATGTGATTACTCTTGTTAGGGGTTCTCATCCCCCCCCCCCTGGACAAAAGACCCAGAGTGGAGGAAGAATCCCCAGGCCTCCATTATTTCAGACCATTCTGAAGACCAGGAACATTCTTACTCCCCTTTTGAAGATTCTGATGCAGAGGAGTCCATTCCCTCTGCCCCCCCCCCCGAGGATTACTCTTTTGGGGAAACCTTACATACCTTGAGGGAACACTTCCACTGGGAAGGCCAAGAGTACTCAGACTCCAAGAAAAGGCTTAGGGATTTCCTCTTGCTCCCTCAGCACAGGCCTATGGCTATACCTCCTGTCTTAGACATTCTAGATGACGTGTATTCGGAGGCCTGCCTTAACCCAGATTCTTTACCTCCAGCTCCAGTCAAGCCTGACAGGTATTACCGGGTTCCTGACTCACACCAATTTCTATACAAAAGCCATGCGGCTGACCCAGAAACTATATCACAGGGTCCCAAGGGAATTAAGGCCTCCACTGCTAAAAATCCATTACCTTCAGAGAGAGATTCCAGAGCTTTAGAGAGGTGGGGGAAAAAGGTTTACACCTCGGCCACCTTAACCATGAGGGCATTAAACTGTCAGTTCCATATGTTAAAGTACCAACAATTTCTGTTATCACAGTTGAGAAACAAAATGTCACAACCTGAACAACCAGACTTGAAGGAGTTGCAGGATTTGATACATAGTGCAGAACAAGTGGGTAAACATACCTTACAATCTGGTTTTGATGCTTTAGAGGCCTCATGTAGAGCTGCTGTTACAGGATCAGTCATACGTAGACATGCATGGCTCAAAGAGCAAACCTTACCAGATCATGTCAAAGCTAAATTACTAGATGCCCCTCTGCAAAAAGATGTATTGTTTGGTGTTAAAGCTGAGGAGGTATTAAAGAAACTGGAGGAAAAGGCAAAATCAATGCAAACAGTAAAAGATTTCCTACAGGTACAACCTTCACGTTTCAGTAGAAATTGGCCTTCCAAAAATTGGTCCTTTCCAGCCACGGACAGACCCCAAAGAGGTAGATACAGGCACCCGTGGGGCAGAGGGCAATCTGAAGGATCATTTAGAGGCAGACAATGGCAAACACCCACACAAAGAGGTGGTGAGGATAGTTCACAGCCATTCAGAAAGCAGAACCAATGACTTTCCCCTTTGCATGCCAAGCAAGGCTCAAATGGCAGCACCTTTAGGCGGAAAACTGGCATTATTTTCAAAAAATTGGCATATTGTCACAAAAGACAAATGGATCCTGGACATTATAGACAGAGGCTACAGATTTCACTTTCACACCCTTCCAAAAATGAGAGGCATGCCAAACCTGCCACACAATCAAAGGGCAGAGGTACAAAAACAAATTTCAGATCTCATGGACATGAAAGCTATTCAAGAGGTACCTGTACAAGAACAGGATCAAGGTTTTTATTCCAGACTATTCCTGGTACCAAGGAAGGGAAATGATTGGAGACCTATTTTGGACCTATCCATCCTAAACACATTTTTACTCGTGCCAAAATTCAAGATGCTCACATTACAGCAGCTTCTTCCCATGCTGAGCAAGGAGTCTTGGCTGGTAACATTGGACCTCAAGGAGGCATACCTGCATGTCCCAATCAGACAAGATTACAGAAGATACCTCAGATTTCTTGCAGGTTCAACCCATTATCAATTCTCTGCATTGCCCTTTGGCTTATCTACTGCGCCCAGAGTGTTCACGAAATGCCTGGCATCAGTAATCGCCTACTGCAGACTTCAAGGGATACAAATATACCCATATCTGGACGACTGCCTGATCCAAGCGGACAGCAAGCACATACTTATGAAACATCTGGAGTTTGTAATAATGTTGAATTCTCTGGGATACACAGTCAACAAAAAGAAATCAAGGCTAATACCCTCTCAAACAATAATTTTCCTGGTTGCCAGCTTGGATACAAACACCCAGATGGCCCACCTCACGCCAGAGAAACAAGGGCAACTAACTCAATACTTCAGAAAACTGGCAACTTTCACCAGGCTGACTGCAAGGAAAATCCTGCAGGCTCTGGGATTCATGGCATCTTGCATCCTACTAATCCCATGTGCAAAGCTGCATATGAGGAAACTTCAATGGTACCTAAAATGGCACTAAAAATTAAAAGTACTAAAAATTAAAAATTAAAAGCACTACACCCTCACTCCCCACTGGCCCTTGTTTTCAATTAAGGAATTCCCAATATTATTCTAGCATGTCCAAAGGTCAGTTGTCAATCTTCTCTCCGGTCCAGCTGGTGAATCTGGGAATCTTGAGGCAATGTTATAACTGCCTCATGTACACAGACAACCCTCTCCTCCTCCCACATAACACAAATACTTGCGAGAGATGCAGCTATTTAGCCAAACTGGAGGCTGAGCTCTCTCAACTCAGGACTGGCAAGACCAGACAGGAGGAGAAGGCAACTACACACACCACAAAACCAGCCTCACATAATGCTACCACTCCACTGAATCAAACACATAAACACACAAAGACATACTCGGAGGCTCTGAGTAAAATTTACCTAAACAGCAGAGGCCTCCAAAGCAGACACCCAAACAACTGCTACCTCAAGACACCCCACAAGCAACACATAAACCACAAAAGCAGTGTGCAAAGCAGTCACAGCCCTTAAGGCCAAATACAACACCAAACATACTTGTCATAGGTGACTCCATAGTCAGACACACTGGCGTCCCACTCACCAGGCTGAACAAGGAGAGGGTCACAGTAAGCTGCCTATCGGGCTAGAATCCGCCACATAACACAAGCACTCGAGTCACTCCACGGCAAGTACAAATATGACACAGTCATTGTCCATGCTGGTGTGAGAGACCTGAGGTGTAACTGCATGGACTACATGAAAAGAGACATAGAGGAGCTCTCTGATTATGTAGCCCAGGCAGGTATGTCCCTAACCCTGAGCAGTATCCTTCCTTCACCAAGAATGATGCCACAATATAGAGACAAGATGATCAGCTTTAACAATTGGCTTAATGTCTGGTGTCATTCAAAGGGATCCAGTGTCTGTCTCCCTGGGATGACATGCTTGACAAGCCACGCTGCTCAAGGGACGGATTGCACCTGTCACCCCTGGGATTCCGGATATTGGCTAAGGCTCTTGCCACCCCCATAGTGCCTTTTTAGGCAAGGCTCAAATTCTAAACCTACCACCCTAGAAAACAAAAATGGGAAGAAACTGAGGGTAATGCTGCTCAATGCCAGAAGTCTAAATCTCAAAATGCACGCACTCGAGGCCCTTCTCAGTATGGAGAACATCGATGTCTGTGCTGTAACTGAAACCTGGTTCAAGGCTCCTGAGAGCACCCCGGCACTATTAGGTTTTACCTCATATCATGCGTTCTGGCCCCAAAACCCGGACCACACCACAAAAGGAGGGGGTGTATCCATTTTCATAAAGGATACCCACACCTCCAGGTTGGTGGCAACGCACGAAGCTTTGGAAACCATCCAGGTGCAACTAACCATAGGCAAAACTGCTCTACAAATTGTAGCATGCTACAGGCCACCCTCTCAAACTCAGGAACCCCACACAGCCTTCCTGAAGACACTGGAGGGTATAAATGTATCTCCAAACACCATCATATTGGGTGACTTCAACTACCCGAATATAGACTGGGAACATTACTCAAGCCCTAACTTTCTAGGGGTTCCTGGAGTTCATAAATTCAAATGCCATTTAACAGCTAGTCACTGTTCCCACGAGAGGAGAAAATATACTAGATCTCATTGTCACAAACATGGGGACAAAATGCTCCACACCGGAAGTATATCCCTCATTGGTGAGATCTGATCATAAACTAATCTCACTGGAATTCCACATCCCGCCCCCACCCCAAACAAAAAAGACCATAGTGAAGAACTTCTCTAAAGCAAACTTCACACTACTCAAGACTGGTGTGGTATCCTTCAAGGCCCCTGAGCCAGTGGAAACCACAACCCAAGCTGCGGAAGCCCTTACAAATGCCTTCTATGAACACCTCCAGGACTGCATGGATCAGGCAATCCCAAATAAAACCAAGACTCTTTCCACAAAGGGCAAACGTCCAGTCTGGTGGACCCCAGCCATTAACAAACTTTACAATAAGAGGAGAAAGCTCTTACATGATAGAACAAAATCCATAAAAGGGAAGTCACCCCTGATCATTATTAGTAAAAAATACGAGCACTCATAAAATCAACTAAGGCCAATTTTGAGAGAAAATTGCCATGGATTCAAAGGACAATCATAAGGCCTTTTTCAGCTATGTTAGGAACCTGGGTGGAAACTCCCAGATATGCTCAGAATTAGTCCAAAATGATACAAAAATCACTGAACCCACAGACATTGCCAACATACTGGCAGACAGGTTCAGTGCAAACTTCACCCCTCTCCCCTAAAGGAGAGATAACTATCCCAGCCGAGTGTAGCCTCCCGGACATCTCAAATGCGCAGGTGAAAGCTGCTCTCTCTAAAGCTAAAAACACAGCATCCATGGGACCGGATGGTGTCCCCGGCTGTGTGCTACACGAGCTAAATGAGGAATTAAACCCGCACATAAGGCAGCTGTTTAATCTCAGCCTTACCACAGGATACGTGCCCAAGGAGTGGCGTCACGGCAACTGTTGTCCCACTCCACAAAGGCGCCTCACGGACCCTGGTAATTACCGCCCCATAAGCTTAACAAGTCTAGTCTGCAAAGCTATGGAGAGGATCATAATGGAGCTCATAAACAAAGATATAGGGGACTTGCAGACATTGGACCCGACCCAGTTTGGCTTTGTCAAGGGAAGATCATGCCTTTTGAACTTTGTCGACTTCTTCGAAACAGTCACCAAGGCCATTGATGAGGGAAAGGCAGTCCATACAGCCTACCTTGACCTTGCAAAGGCTTTCGACACAATACCCCACTCGGGTATTGTAGAAAAACTTACCAGCTTAAATGTAAACCCATATGTCACAAGATGGGTTGCAAACTGGCTTAAGGACAGAACCCACAGGGTTAGAGTTGCTGTCGCTGTGTCAGACTCCAAGCCGGTCACAAGTGGTGTCCCACAGGGCTCGGTTCTTGGCCCCCTATTGTTTGGTATCTACTTCTCAGAAGTACAGGCCAACATAGGAGGACTTTGGCTGACAAAGTTTGCAGACTACTGCAAACTGGGCGCCATATTGGAAAGTGCATCAGACACGGATATCCTTCAGAAGGGACTCACGGAAACAGATAGCTGGTGCCAGAGCCATGGCCTGAAGTTAAACGCCAAAAAATGTATAGTCATACCCTTCGGGAAAAACAAGGTAACCCCAAGCTACCATATAGGTGGCAATCCACTAAGCACAGAAGAGGTTATCAGGGACCTGGGGACCCAGGTTGACAGTGGCCTTTCTTTTGACACTCACATTGCTAAAGTGGTTAGAAAGACCTTCTACATTGCCCACCTGATCATGAAGGGATTCACATCCAGATCTAGTGAGGTTATTGTTCCCCTGTACTCTTCACTTATCAGACCAATGATCGAGTACAATGCCCCATTCGGGATGTATCTCACCCGACATCTGCAGCAATTGGAGAGACCCCAAAAGTTCCTCACCAAAAGGATAAAGGGACTCCAAAATCTGTCATATGCTGCCAGATTGAAGAAACTCCAGCTCTATTCAGTCGCATACCGTCTGCTCAGAGGTGACATGTGCCTGACATACAAGGCCATGTCCAACCCGGAATTAATGGACATGCTCCACCTCAAAAAATCCAAATCCACCAAAACCACTAGAGCAAGCGACTTAAACCTTAGCACGGATATAAATAGGACATGCTGGAGGGATAGATTTATCACTCAGAGACTCCCTATGCTGTGGAATAAAATCCCGGTCCATGTGAGGCAGAGCACCTCGCTGACTCTGTTCAAGAGAAATCTAGACCTGTGGATGGGAGATCGTAGGTTTACCCCGGGAATCATCTCTGTGTCACTGCTGGACAGAGGCACAACAAACTAATGGGCACAGTATTTTTTCATATAAGGGGTGGCGTAAGCCACAAAAATTTGGGCTAGGCTTATAAATGCCTTAGGGCAGATAGCCTAGTATAAACCTATGAACCTATGAACCTAAAAAACCTATGGTCTCAACACAGCCACAGTTTGGAAACAATAATACCACTAATTCCATGTCTTCAAAAGGAATTTCTGTGGTGGGCTCAAGCATGCCAAAGAAACACAGGTCTCCCATTCTGCAAGCCTCAAGCAAATCAAATCATCACAACAGATGCCTCGGACTACTGGGGCACATGACAGATCGGTGCATTCAGGGCAAATGGTCCCAAAAAGAAAAGCACCTACACATCAATCAGAAGGAAATGCTAGCAGTAATAAATGCTATTATAGCTTTCAAAGACCTACTGCATCCAGGCCAGCTATTGATAAGGATGGACAACACCACAGTAATGTGGTACTTAAAGAAACAGGGAGGTACCCATTCATACCCCCTATGCAGGCAAGCCATGTCTCTTTGGAGCATGGCTCTGGAATTACAAATCGAGCTTCAAGCACAGTACCTGCCAGGCAAGGAAAACACACTGGCAGACAACCTAAGCAGAAATATGATAGATCCACATGAATGGAAGTTGCATCCTCAAGTTTTCACAAAGATAACTCAAGCATGGGGAAGGCCAGACATAGATCTCTTTGCCTCCCACAGAAATCACCAATTGGCAAAACTCTGCTCAAGGACCTTTCATCCGCAGGCCTGGAAAGTGGACGCACTCTCCTTCAGTTGGGCAACAATGACAGTTTATGCCTTTCCACCTCTCCCTCTGCTGCCCAAAGTTCTATTAAAAACCAGAGTAGACAGACCAAAGATGATTCTCATTGCTCCAGACTGGCCAAGACAACACTGGTACCCACTCCTGAAAAGCCTGACGCATTCCCCACCATGGATCCTGCCTCTAATGCCTCTTCTACTGACTCAGCACAACTTCAAAACTCTTCACAGTCAGCTGAAAACACTCAATCTAGCCGCATGGAAGATTCCTTAAATTCACAACAGGCCCTACTCTCCAAGGAGGTGCAGGATGTCATTTTGGAGGCCAGAAGACCTTCTACAAGAAAAGCCTACTCTGCGAAATGGAAACGGTTTTGTGCCTGGAATGAGAAAAGGGTCAGAATCCTGGAATACTGAATTTACCCCAAATATTACAGTACCTAGCTGAGATGCTAAGCAATGGACTTTCATTCTCCTCCATCAAAATCCATGCCTCAGCCATTTCTGCAGAATACAACACTGATCCTCCTTTATTCTCTCACCCCCTCTTAAGACAGTTCCTCAGAGGGGCTAAGAATATAAAACCCCCAAGGAAACAACCAGTACCTGCTTGGGACCTCAATTTCATACTAGAAAAATTGACCTTGCCTCCTTTTGAGCCAGCTGCTTCAACAGAACTGCAATACTTGTCTTGGAAAACAGCCTTCCTCCTGGCAATCACTTCAGCTCGCAGGGTTTCGGAACTACAAGCCCTCATGGCTGTGCAGCCTTTCATCATTCTCCATCAGGACAGAGTTACCTTATGAACCAATCCGTCCTTTATGCCAAAGGTAGTATCCTGGGTAGCCTTGAATCAGGCTATCCACTTACCTACCTTTTACCCTAATCCTCAAAACAAAGGGGAAAGACTACTACATTCCTTGGACATTCACAGACAGCTGCGTTATTATTTGGACAGAACAAAGCCTTTCAGAAAATCAGAGCAACTCTTTGTGTCCTATGCTGCAGGAGCTCAAGGGAAGCCTATTTCCAAACAGACAATCTCAAAGTGGATAGCCCACTGCATACACTTTTGTTACTCTTTTCATGGTAAATCTGTACCTGCAGGCATCAGATCTCACTCCACAAGGGCCACAGCTACCTCTGCAGCCTTCCTCAGGGGGGTTCCTACCAAAGATATTTTGGAAGCAGCCACTTGGAGTTCCGTACATACCTTCTCCAAGCACTATAACCTACCATTATACTCCAAATCTAGAGCAGGCTTTGCCACTGCAGTCTTGCAGGGCATCCTGGCTCCTCCTAGTTCCACCTAGTGCCTACCACCTCTTTTCTAGCTTTGGGATTCTACCCATCTGTTATGACTGCAGCTGTATGCACGATGAACATAGTACAGTTTTGTACCTACCATAAATGTAGACGTTCGAGTGCTAATACAGCTGCAGTCCAGGTTTCCCTCCCTCCTGCCCCTCTTGGGACAGGCCTAACGGCTAACACCTCCTCATACAACCTGATTGGGGTATTCTTTTATGGTGTATTTGCTTGCAACTACTGTTTTTTGATTATATTGCATTGCATTATTACATAATTTTATGTATTGCCTTCCTTCTGGGGGCACCTGACATCTGGGGCAAGAAAAACTGAAGAAAATGGCGTTGGCTGGATCTTTTATACCCCTGTCGCACTGACGTCAGGGAGGAAGCGACAACAACCGACGCCGGACCTAGACTTTGGAATTCGGCCGACCGAGGACCCAACTGATGGCAGGAAAACCCATCTGTTATGACTGCAGCTGTATTAGCACTCGAACATCTACATTTATGGTAGGTACAAAACTGTACTTTCTCTCCACTGCTCAAGCAGTTCCTCAGAGGGGCCAAAATTTTGAGACCACCCAGGAGAGTTCCAACTCCAGCCTGGGACCTTAACTTTGTTTTGGAAAAACTCACTCTACCTCCTTTCGAGCCAGCTGCTACTGCAGACTTAAAATTTCTTTCTTGGAAAACAGCTTTCCTTTTAGCAATCACTGAAGCAAGAAGGGTATCTGAATTACAGGGCCTTATGGCAGTGGAGCCTTTCATCATCTTTCATGTGGACAGGGTGTCCCTCAGAACCAACCCAACCTTCATGCCCAAGGTGGTATCCAGTGTGGCTCTTAATCAGTCCATTCATTTGCCAACCTTCTTTCCCAATCCACAGAACAAAGGGGAACAGATACTTCATTCCTTAGATGTGCACAGACAACTTAGATTCTACTTGGACAGGACTAAACCTCAAAGGAAATCTGAACAACTGCTGGTGGCATTTGCTGCAGGGTCAGAGGGGAAGGCTATTTCAAAGCAAACCATTTCTAAATGGATAGGCCATTGCATTCATTTCTGCTATAAGCACCATGGAAAACCTATCCCACAGGGGATCAGACCTCACTCTACCAGGGCTGCATCTACCTCTACAGCCTTTCTCAGAGGCGTCCCTAGCAGGGACATCCTAGAAGCTACTACCTGGAGTTCTGTACATACTTTCATCAAGCATTATCATTTACCAAATTTCTCTAAATCCAGAGCTAGCTTTGCCACTGCAGTCTTGCAGAGCCTTATAGCGGTCCTAATGCTATCTAAATTCCTCCTCCCAACCATAGATTTGGGAATCTACCCAAATGTAATGACTGCAACAGTGAAACACGAAGAACATAGTACAGTTGTGTACACTTACCATAAATGTAGATGTTCGAGTGTATTCACTGTTGCAGTCCTGGTTACCCTCCCTCCAGCCCCCTAACTTCTTTTAGCTATACCTCTACTTTCCTTTACTATGCTTAAAAGCTTTTTTGTGTATTTTCTTTTTTGTTGGAGGTATGTCATTGTATTTTTATATTTAACTGCTTTCCATTAGGGGGGCAACTGACATCTGGGGCAAGAAAAACTGATGTAATGGCGTTGGCTGCATGTTTTATACTCCTGACGACCTGACATCATGGAAAAAGGGACAGCAACTGCCGCAGTACCCAAGACATTGTTAATCAGGCAGACTGAGGGCTACCTGTAAGCAGATAACCCAAATGTAATGACTGAAACAGTGGATACACTTGAACATCTACATTTATGGTAAGTGTACACAACTTTACTTTCCTCCAGAGCAGCAGGAAAGGGGTTTTATTACAGAATGTTTCTCATCCCAAGAAAAGACTACCCTTGGAGGCCCATTCTAGACCTTTCCCTATTGAACACTTTCCTGGTGGTGCCTTCTTTCAGGATGCTATATCTGCAATCTGTTCTTCCCTTGGTTCCCCCTCAAGCCTTCCCTAGCCTCTCAGATCTCAAGGATGCTTATCTACATATCCCTATTCACCCACAATTCAGGAAGTTCATGCGTTTCTCAGTAGGTTCTTTGCACTTTTGGTTTTCTGCCTTGCCTTTTGGTCTTTCCAGTGCTCCAAGAGTATTCACAAAGTGCCTAGCCCCAGCCATAGCCTATGTGAGGCTGAACGGGCTGCAAGTCTACCCCTACTTGGACAATCTGCTGTTTCTGGCCAACAATCCAGACCTGTTAATCCAGCACCTGGACCTAGCTATCCCTTTCCTGCAGGGCCTAGGATTCTCAATAAATTTCAAAAAATCAAGTCTAACCCTAAGTCTGGATCTCATTTTCCTGAGGTGCAGGTTCTGGACAGACTTGATGATATTTTTTTCTCCCTTCAGAAAAAAATAATTTCTGTCATAGCATACATGGAGTCTCTCTTGCCTCTTTCTTACATTACGGGCAGGAAGTTTCTGAGACTGCTGGAGTTCATGGCCTCCACAATCACCATGTTACCTTTTGCAAAATTACACATGAGAAGGTTCCAGTGGTTCCTGAAGACAGTTTGATCCCAGCATGCTCATCTTTTAGATGTTCTGATTCTTCTTCTTCCCTGCCTGACAGTACAGCTATATTGGTGGATGCAGCAACTCAGTCAGAACCCTGGCCTACCACTTCAGGTACCTCAGCCAGCTCAGAAGCTTTTCACAGACGCTTCAGATTTAGGTTGGGGAGCAACCTTTGCTTCCAGGAAGGTGCAGGGCCTTTGCCCCCCCCCCTCTAAAAAGAGGGAGCACATCAACATCAGAGAGATGAAGGCTCTGATTCTAGCCCTGCAGACATTTCACCCTCAATTCTTGCCAAGACCTCTCAAGATTCGTACAGACAGTACCACTCCCCTTTGTTACATAAACAAGCAGGGGGGCACAGAATCTTAGCATCTCTGTTGCCAAGCTATCAAAGCATGGGAATTGGCTATTCAATACAAAGTGACACTGCATGCTGTCTACCTCCCCTTTCCCCAGAATTCAGTGGCAGATGTATTAAGCAGATCCATGACACAATCCCATGAGTGGATGCTTCACAGGGATGTGTTCCTGGATCTAGTTCACTGGGTCCAGAATTGGACCTCTTAACCTCCCCTTTGAACAGATAACTTCCTCTTTTTTGTGTCAGGATCCCTCACCCTCAGGCTTGGAAGATAGATGCTCTATCCTTCTCATGGAAGGGGATGTTTCTCTATGCATGCCCCCCTTCCATCTAATTCAGAAAGTCCTGTTGAAGATTCTACAGGAAAAAACAAAGAATCTTGCTAGTGACCCCTTTTTGGCCAAGACGGCACTGGTTCCCTCTTCTTCTGCAGTTAGCCAAGGTCATAAAAACTCTAAATGCTACTTGTAAACCAGGGTTGAATGACAGTATATCTATAGCCCAAATTCTTAAGCAAAGAGCAATGGTGGTGTAATTATTTAGACTTTTTATTACCAGGATTTAAACTACAAGGTATAGGTTATTTTACATGTCCATTACAAAATATTAATTTGTAATTAAAGTACATTTATTTCTGTGTAGTACATTGAAGTTTGTAGTTATTCTAAATGGATTAATACTGTTTTCAAAAAACATATACATTTTTTACTGATTCATTTTTTATTTTATTATGGAGTGTTTTATAATGAATATGAATATGAAAGAAGGGTCACTCTTATCATTCCCTATATTAGCTGTGACATTATGGGAGCAGGCTGTTCAAGTAGATTTGTCTCTTCAGGCCATTTATATTGCAGCTCCATTAAGTATTCTGGCAAAACACATTTAAGCAAATAAGTAACTATCTTCTCCTTCTTCAGTGCTTGGCATAAAGCAGTTTCTCTTGATCATCAAATTATAGTGTTTTTAAAGGGAGATCTCTTTGCCTTTCATTTGAATCAGCTTTCCTTATTTTGTTTCATAGCCCCTCATAGGGAAGACTGGTTGATGAATGCATTCATCTTTTGGGCCTCTGTTTCCTCCAACAGTACTGATTCAGAGAATAATTCTCAAGATAAAGGAAAGATAATTTTATTTTATTTTATTTTGAATTTGTTAATCAGGATGGAGGACTGATCCCATTGCACTCATTTCAGTCCCAACCTGGGAGAAACACAATAGATACATGAGATTGTATTCAGATTGAATGACACAATGCAGTATATGCAGATATTATATACAAAGTGAATATCATAGTTGGCTTGAGGGTATAAAGGCAATAGACAAATGGCATTATGTACAGTCACTGAATAAAAAAGCCATATATGCATGCATTATATGTAGAGTGGCATCAGAGTTGACATGCATGATTGAATCACAGTCAGAAATAGTCAGAACAAGGTATGTAGGCAGAATATGAAATGAAAAAGTTAAGTTGTATGACCAGAGAGAGATAGCAACTGCAGTTTCCTAGTGTCCTGAAATGTGCTTCTATTTGTGAATGGAAAATGGGGTAAAGAGGAATGATCTTTAAGAAAAGAAGGGAAAGTTTCCCACAGATTGGGACCAAGGTCTGAGAAAGCGTGGTCTGTGCAGTGAAGCCTAGTTTGGTGGAGACGACATGACTGGTTAAGATGTCTAAGACTGTATATCGGTGCATCTCTGAATAGTCTGGAAGGTGATAAGTTTAAATAGTTAAGAGGCAAGCAGAAAATCAGGATGTGGTTTCACAGGTAGCCAATTAACTTTCTGAATAGTTTTGCAGTATTGTCCATTTTTTGGGAGAGTGTGTTGAATCTGCAAATGGCATTTGATGAGGACTGAATGGTGGATATATTTCTTTCAGAATCTTTAGCAATTAGTGGGCGACTGTATTCTGTCTGAGTCAGTAAAACAGCTTTACCTGTGGCATTTTTACAGGGTCTGGAAAGAAAAGGAGAGATCCTATTAGCCCAGAATAGGCAAGAGTTGATTTTTGTGTGTGTGTGTGTAATCCAGGTAGAAGTTTAGGAAGTGGTCCAACCGTATGCCTAGTTTGAATTTAATTAGAACACATCTAATTCTCATAGCTCATCAATGGTGAAGACAAGTACAGCTCACCATTGGTTTCCACATCACTCGCCCAACCTGTCATTCTTTTTCTACTTGAAAATCTGTAATCACTTCATAAAGGCAGAATGTTGAAAAACAAATCTGTCAGTGTCCTTGCTAGAAAGACTTTAGGTTGAATTTTCATATCGTGTTTTCTCTTCAGAGATGAAAATATACTAAACAAATCTAAGAGAGCTGCCATCAGAAATAATTGTCTAAATGGTACAGATTTCCACATCAGATCAGGGTTATGGTGTTGGCCCTCTTTCTTGTTCTGTACTGAACCTTCTCCAGTACTTCTCACTATATGGGCAGTTGACCCTGTCTGCACTTGCACATATACATTATTCCTCGCTACACCACTCATATCTGCTGCTTGGTAGATGCCTGTCCCTGGATTTTTGTTCTGCTTTGCTGTTAACACCCTGCATCTGCAGGATATCAGTACTGCAGTGAATAAGACTGCCTCCCTTCCCACAGGACGTATGAGAAGGTGTGGACTGATCAGTCCCATGCTTTTCAGTTGGTTCATCTAGGACCCAAACTGTTACTTAACTCAGGTTGTTTTGGTTTTAGTCAGAGCGTTATCCCTCTACACCACAAGCCTGTGGACTACCTTGCTTATTATTTTTAACTGAGGACTTAAATGAAGTTTCACTGATGAGTAAATTATGTGTTGTCTTTGCTTTTTTGACCCTGTATCCTGCCAGATTTTTTCAGATAGCTGTGAAACAATGTGTGAAATTCAGTCTTCTCCAAATACCTCCAAGCATACTGTCTGTCCTGTCTGTGATTTGAATTTTGTGATTGAGAAGCTGACTGCCTTTTTGATCTTTTAAGCAGCAGAACCCTTGCCCCTTATGGATAGGAATACCATTTGGTTTGGATTATTGGTACTTAAATTACAAGAACTTACAACTTGTTGGTAATGCAGTAAAGATCTTCATGCATCAGTAGCCTAGGAAGCATCTCCAAACCTATGTGGTACATTTTATAAGTCACAGGAGCCTGTTCATATTTACTCTGCAGTTTAGGAATCTTGCTTGGGAAATAACCCAGGAATCAGGGCTGGACATGAGGTTAACTACATCCCATTTTGGAAGAATGCTTTAGACAAGCTAAGCAGTGCACAACTGGATGCACATGAAAGGATTTTAAGTAGGTAATGTGTCCTTGGACTTGACACATACACACAGGTAGGGTGTGCCAGATGTAGATCTTAATGCTTCTCCAGACAAAAGGCAGCTGAGAACATCGTGTACCATAGCAGCAGCTGTAAGATCATTGACAGTGAATGCCTTCTCCATGCCATGTACAGGTGTGTCTCTGTACGTAGAGCCATAACTTGGACTAAGGGGACGCAAGCTGTTAAGGGCATGATCAGCAGTTGCCAGTGGGGTGCGAGTGTTGTGCCAGTGTTCTTTATAAAGATGGGCAATATTTCAATTTCTTAGATGAATGTCAGTACTGCATCCAGAGTTGCTTTAGTCTGTTAAGCTTGTCCCCACTCTCCTTTTTTCAATGGTCTGGGAACTGGGGAACTGCCCTGGGTGCCAGATGATTTAGTTATGAGTCTGTCTACTTTCCCTGTAGTACTGTTGATCCCCAGAGTATTACAGAACAAGGAAGACATGCCAAAATGCTGTTTATAGCTCCCTTTTGGTCAAGCCAGCATGGATTTTCCCTCCTTATGTGCCTGGCAAGGACTGAACCCATACTGTTGCTTCAGCATGAGCACATGGACTTCTGAACTTATAACACAGGGTTTCTGCTACACCCAAATCAGTGGAATTTAAGGCTGAAAGCTTGGATTTTGTAGCATTCATCCAGTTATTCAGGCATGTTTTCAGAGGACTTGCTAAATATGCATAGGAGTCCCTGGTTCTCACCTGTCTGTCAAACCATTACAGAAGACGACTGTTGGATGTTTCAGCTATTTCCATCTGCCTCTTAAGCAGTTCCTGGAGTATGTGTGGCATCATAAAGCAACAGAAAAATAAATTCCTCTACTTTGTACCTTACGTGTCTTAGAAAAGCTGGGTTTGACATCCTTTGAACCATCTGCTTTCATTCCCCTCATAGTCATGGTGTTGAATCACTTTTTTAGTGTTGTTTCCTGTGTCAGGGGATTTCAGAATTACAAATCTTGTGCTGTTGACCTTCCTGTTTTTTTTTTTATTCATAGAACAAGGGAGGACCAATGTTATATTCCTTGGATGAGTACAAACAGTTGAGATTGTATTTGGAAAATGGCTAAGCAGCTAAGAAGTCAGATCAACTTTTAACTTATTTGCAAAGGGCAAGAAGGGGAAGCTGAATATGTTAAAAAGGCTTGTTCCTGACCACATTAAGGGTCATTCTACTACAGCCACAGCAGCCTTTTTCAGGGTTGTAAACACTCAATCCCTTTTAGAAGTCGCTACTTGGTCATCAGTCTATTCTTTCACTAAACACTACAACCTAAGTTTTACATTCATGTCTAGGGCAGGGTTTGCCGTGACTGTCTTTTATGGTCTGCTCACACAACTTTCTTAAGGCCAGCCGCCCGCTGGTCCTTGACTTCTGGAAGTATTTCTAGACATCACAATAGCAACAGTGAATATTACAATGATTAGACTAGAATTGTGATAACTTACCATAACTATAAAAAAGTTGAGACTATTCACTGTTGTCCTAATCACTTTCCACTATACACTCTCTCTCTTCTTTTGGGCATGTTGGCATTGGGTTAAGTATCCTATTTACCCTACCTCTGCCTTTTTTCTATGTCCCTTCCAAGCACACTCCGTCTAAACACCTAGAGCCCATAGAGGTGGATTGCAGCTTTGTGGTTGGGTCACTTCTCTCTGAAGGTGTCTTTCCCAGGTCTTCCTGTGCTCTGGAACCTCCACAGAGGTCTCCTGGTTCTGACAGGACAAGAAAGCCCTGAAAATGGCCACTACAAACTTCCTTCTTAAACCACCAAAATTCAGGTGGGAGGCAGTTGGCTGAGGCCAAGAGGGGGGAAGGTAGAGCTCTGGAAGTCAGGTTGACCTTTTGACTACTGCAGGCAGAAATCCCAGATGCTGGGACTGCAGCAATGAATATACTCATATACAGCAAATTCCTAACTCAGCTGTACTTTCTAAAGAGACTTGCTGAGTTGAGTAAATATAACCTACAGTAGCAGTGTATGTTTAAGTTTTTAGACCTCCCAACCCTGATCTTCAAGATCCCTTCTTTTCTGTAGTGTCTCATTTTTTTACCTCAGTGTATGGCAATAACCATATTATCAGCTGAAGAAAGAGCTGAACAGAAGTGAGTTACCACCCACAGGCAATGTGTTTTTTATGATGCCTTACTTACAGTATTTCTCATGCCTAAAGTGTAGTGATATCAGTCTGTCTTTTGTATGTAGATCATTAGAGTCCCTGGTCTCTGCCATGTGCTGTTGCCCTAGCTGTGAATCCCTTTCCTTTCACCTGGTATAACCAAGCCAGCAAAATGCTGCTCCTTCCTACCCTGACCAGCTTGATTGCTTAGGAACCAGGTCCAGTAGTGAAACCTGGGTCTTATGACATACAGTCAGGTCTCCTTCTCTTTGTGCAGTGGAAAAGGCCTAAAAAGTAAAATTTTGAATACAGGTTAATTACTGCAAAAGCACTATTGCACGAAAGTGTGTTGGTTTTAATATGTTAAAGTTTATCTTCCTTGGTACTTTGAGACAATTTTTTTTTGTTTTGTTTTTTTCACCTGGCGCAGTTTTGTCTGATTGAGCTTATTTTCTTTTGTTTTAACAGTTACTGTTAGGATTAGGGTTAGTACATGTAAGTAAGCCAGCTACACCCGTATTTGGTATACTAACCTTAACCCTAACTCTAACCTTACTCCCAACCCTAACTGTAACTTTGGTCTCCACCATTAATGCTAACACTGACCCTAATCCACCCTGAGACTAACTATAACCCCATTCCAAACAAAGGCATATTCTCACAAATTGTATTTCACATGCACGCTCAGTATTTTGATCCAGTTTGGCCATATGTTGTTTCTCACCAACTATGTCACCTTCTGATATGTAACACTTCTACATATTGGTATGTTTGTTTATTTCCATTTGTTTACGCAAATGGTCTGCTGGGCCAAAGCCCATTTTCAGTAGACGCCTGTGGAGAAAATCTCCACAATTACAAATACATGAGAAAATGTTAGCATTTTTTGCATTCAGAGGACTTGCTAATACACATTATTTAATCACATGTAACAAAGTAATTGACACAGACAAAAAGTATAGAGCACATTATACTGGTGGAGTGCGAGAGTCACATATTTAAACCTGATAGGTAGTAGTCTGTTGGCAGCTAGTAACATGCCTACATGAGTAGTAAGGGAATTTCTATTTTGGGAGAACACCCCAGACTTTCGCTTCATTACTTGAGGAGAGTCATTGTAAGTGAGATGATTACAACGATTACATCCATGTTCTTATCAGTGGATATTCCTGCAGAGTGAGCTCATTGAGGTCAGCCTCTCAGTATAGGCATATATTTTATGTTTAGGAGTCATGTAGAATATATACCTTAGAATGAATTAAAAGCAGTCATTTACTTATTGGTGAGAGTACAACTGAGAAAGCAGAGTCCTTTGAAAAAACATTGTATGTTGCAGCTGTTTCTTTATACAGATGGCATTAGTTTGGGCCTTTCTGACTTTGAGTGCTGTGGTAATACGTTCATAAGTGTTGACTGTGTGTAGTGATGCATTTTTCTGCACACACACACACACGCACACACACACACACACACACATATATATATATATATATATATATATATATATATATATATATCTATAGTGTGCTTATCATGAGCTGCCTCTATTTACTACACTTCTGTTTTTTGCTCACTCTCTTTCAATATTTAATTTGTATTCTTACATTCTG